>NW_007249031.1:23464-26815 GCF_000164805.1 Carlito syrichta
CAGCTGGCACAGCTCTCACCTTTTCCTGTCTCTAACATCTGAAGTCATAATTGTTGGGCCTGTGGGACTTACATAATTGGCTCTTCTGGTTCTTAGGCTTTCAGACTTGGACTAAATTGCAACACTGACTTTCCTGGTTCTCCAGCTTGCAGATGGCAATAGTTGGGGTTGGATTTCTTAGCCTCCATAATCATGTAGTCAATTTCCATAATAAATCTCTCTCTCTCTCTCTCTCTCTCTTTCTCGCTAAGGGGCCCTGACTAATACAGACAGCTAAAAAACAAACCAAAACACTGTATTGGAAAATTAGAAAATGTGCTACTTTGAGGAACTAAATTGCCCTTGCAAAAGTGTTCATTGTCTTAATTAAAATAATAGACATAATTTCTATTTATAGAAAAAAGATGTCTTAGAAAAAAAGAATGGAGAATTCATTTATTATTCATATGCAGTATATATCTATAGAGAGAGAATGCCTTCTCTCTTTGTATGAATCAGTTTTGCATTTCTATAAAGGAATACCTCAGTCTGGGTAATTTATAAAGAAAACAGGTTTATTAGCTCACTGTTCTGCATGACACTGCCATCTGCTTGGCTTCTGGTGAGGCCTCAGAAAAGTTTTTACTCATGATAAAAAGTGAGGGGAGATGGCATATTGCATGGTGAGAGCAAAAGAGAGAGAAGCAAGAGCCGGAAGGGAGGTGGTACCAGACTCTTTCAAACAACTAACTTTCACATGAACTAGTAGAACAAAAACTCACTCATTATCCTGAGAAGGATAAGCTATTCACGAGAAATCCGCTCCATGGCCTAAGCACCTCTCACTAGGCCCTACCTCCAACATTGGGAATCACATTTCAACAAGAGACTGGAGGGGACAACTATTCAAACTATACCACCCTTCTAAACACTGTGCTAAGTTTTGAGAACAGATAAAGAATAAGATCTAAATCATGCTCTCAACAAACCTGTGGTCTAAATAGGGAGATGGATATGCATCAAAGTAGGGTAAGTGCTAGATGTATGGTAAGTGCTAGGGTCGTGTCTTTCCAAAAATGGTTCAACATCGCAATTCTCATATACTTTTCTAGAACCTGAAATCACCCATCATGAGAGGGAGCCTAATTCCCCTGCCTTTAAATCTGGGCAGGGTAGCTAGTGACTCAGAGGTAAGAAAATGCAGCAGAAGTGACACTAGGTGACTTCCAAGGCTGAGTCCTGCAGGATTCTGCCTTTTCTTCTGGAATTCTCACTACTGAAGTCTGCAGCTGCCACATAAGCAAACAGACTGCCCTGTGGATGCCATGCTATGAGAAAACCCTATGCAGAGAATCCACATGGAAAGGCTCTGAGACCACATTAAAAGACAGAGATGCTTAGCAGTAACAGATGCTCCATACTCCCTCCTTTGCAGTTCCAGCTTCAGCCACCATTAACTACAACCCATGAAGACAACAAGCTAGCTGCCCAGTTGGGGCCTTTCTGACTTTCTCAACTACAGAAGTCACAAGATTCAAGAAGGCTACCATTGTTAACCAGGACTAAGTTTTGTGGCAATTTACTGTGCAACAAAGGTAACTGAAATGAAGTCCCTGTAGGGAGAACACCATTTGCTTTGGTCTATAGTATGTATTTCACAAATATCTATCAAATTCTGTTGAATAGAGATAAGAGGTAGCTACATTGGTAGCATAAAGGAATTCTGAGATCAAGGCACCTGCATGGTCAGCTTCTGGTGAGGCTCACTTCTTGGTTTGCAGAAGACTGCCTTGTCACTGTGTGCTCACATGACTTCTTTTTGTGCACATGGAGAGAAAAATGACACTGATGAATAGGAATGCTTCCCAGAGGAGGTAACAACTCAAACACATGTCAATGAGTGAATCAAAAATTTTCAATGAAATAAGGAGTGGAAAGGCAATTTCCGATAGAAGGAGAGCAAAAGCAACATGCAGAGGCATGGAACGGCTTGGTAGAATTAGGGAAGCATAAGCAACTTCATATGGCTAAAAGAGGGCACATCAATGTAAATGACAGGGTATGTAGCTGGAGAGGTTGGTAGAACTGGAGCCGGAGAGGTCTTGCATAATTAGTTGGTCACAGAGTCACTGGGGAGAGCTACTACACTCTCCCCTATTCCCAAACAGTAGCCTTTTTCAGGCCAACCAGACCTCCCTTCACTTCTTTTATTGTTTATTGAATTTTCTGGGTGCATGGGCCTCTTCTTTCCATCTTGTGTCAATGAGAAGATGAGAACTCTGTGAAGTGACTCAGCTGTAGACACACTTTGAAAAATATGATCTTCTCCTAGGTATAGGATTTTTCTGAAATGGGACACAGATTCCTTCAGACCTTAAATCTCCAAGTCTTTCTTGGGTGTCTAGAGAAACCTGCCATCTCCTAGAGACACAGACAGGGGAAGAAGACTCAAGGCTACATTGGCATCTACACTCTGCTTTCCCCAAGATACTTCATCTTTTTTTCTAAGTCCAATGAAACCTTATTTAGTCTAGCAAAGGATAGCCTGATTCTTTAATTGATCATTCAAATGTATTGTTTGTGTACATGGGCCCCAGATTTTGAAACTGAAAGTCACAAATTATTTCCTTTGCTATCTGTGTTATGCAATGACATTTTTAAGACAGTGGCTCTGTCAGGACAGGCTACATTATGCTGTAAGAACAAATATCCCAACACTCTGTGGCTTAACATAGCAAATATCTACCTCTCTCCCTCATTCTACCTGGCCAGTATGGAGGGGGAGCTTTCATCTAGTCTTTCAGAATTCAAGGTAGACACTAGCTGAATCTCAACACGTGCTTCCATGGTTATCCAACAAGTGAAGAGAAGGTATTAGACTGTGAGTTATCTTTTAAAGCTTCTGCCAGGAATAAAACACATGTCACAGCAGAGGCTGAAGAGAATGGCCTGATACAGAGGATACAGAAAAATACCCAGAAGGAGAAAGTATCCTGGGATACTGTCTTAGTCTGCTCTGGATGCTGAAACAAAATACCACAGATTGAGTGGCTTAAACAGAAATTCATTTTCTCATAGTTCTAGAGGCTGGAAGTCCAAGATGACGTGTCTTAGCAGTGCTCTTCTTGGCTTGCAGACAGCCGCCTTCTCAGTGTGTGATCACATGACCTCTTCTTGGGTGTGTGAAGAGAGAGAGCTCTCTGGCATCTCTTCTCAGAAGGACATCCTACCAGATCAAAGCCACACCCTAAAAATCTCAATTAACCTTAATTATTTCTTTATTCCAAATGCAGTCACACTGGAGCTTAGGCTTTCAATACATGAATCTTTGGAGTACACATACATTCAGCCTACAACAGCTACCATCTCTAC
>NW_007249032.1:0-7712 GCF_000164805.1 Carlito syrichta
CCTGGATTACAGGCATGAGCTACCATGCCCAGCTGATTTTTTGATTTATTGTAGAGATGAGGTCTTCCTGCCCAAGCAGGTCTCAAACCTGCGGGCTCTGGCAATCCATTCACCTCAGCCTCCCAAAGGCTCGGGACTACAGGCTGAGCAACCAAGCCTGGCTAGCTTGCGATTTAAAAGCTGGCTGAGAAGGACGGTCATGTCCCCGGGCCCCAACCTGGGCCACAGAGCCAGACCTATCTCCTAAAACATCAGAATCATACACAGTGCGATGATTCTCAACTGCGCTTGATGTGTTCACAACACAACTGACTTTAGATCAAGGAAAAATGGGATTGGGGGAAGAAATGTCCCAGGGTGAGGGATGTGTTCCTGTCCTTTCAGGGCAGAAGAACCTCGTTGCCAAGTCAGATGTTTGGCTTGCCTGGGACACATTTCTCACCTCAGAGAGGAGAACCGGCAGGACCAAGGCCAGGAAGCCTAGGGAACTCCCCAACCAAAGTGGGGGCAGTCATTGGCAGGGGTAGGGGATGGAAGGTGCTGAGCTTGGGGACCCTCACATATGGGGGATTGGGGGAGGAAGGACTGAGAGCAGAAAATTTGCAGGATAATAGATTACTTTCCTTCAATCTTTCTTTCCTCACTAGGTTGCTCAGGCTGCTTTCAAAGTGCCCAACTCAGGCCATCCTATTGGCTTGGGCCTCCCAAACTTCTGCGATCACAGGCTTTCCATTTGGTCGACATTCTGGTCTTCCTGCCTGGTCATAAAATCTGGACTAGAGGCAAACCTCCCACCGAGGCCTACCCTCACCCATGGTTTTTTTGGGTTTTGCTTGGGGTCCAGGTGTGGGCTTGCTATGTGTCCAGCCTAGTCTTGAGTTCCCAGGCTCCAATCATCTTCCCATCTCGGTCTCCCTGATTACCAAGGAGACAGGCATTAGTCGCCTTACCATTGATCCCCCCAAAAGTTTGCAGGTCATACCCTCTCTTTCCCCAAGGCAGCCCCTGGGAGGAGTGATTGAGTACACCCTGGGGAAAGAGGTGGGCAGAAGGGTGGGAGCCCTGGCAGAGACACAACCCTGTGCCATGTGCTCCTCCCAGGGATGGCTTGGTGAGTGACTCCGGCACCCTCTCCAGGGTCCCAGGTCATCAGAATGTAGCTGGCCTTGCAGTGGGTCTCCGAGAGTGGTGTGGAGGCTGTTTTCAGGGGCCCATGCCTGTCATCCCAGCAATCTGGAGGCTGAGGTGAAAGGATGGCCTGGGCCCTCGGGTTAGAGTCCATACTGGGCACCTTGGCAAGACCTCATCTCTATAAGAAGCAAAAAAATGAGCTGAGCATGGTGGCAAACGGCTGTCATTCCGGCCTCTCAGAATGCTGTGGTGGGAGGATCACTAGACCCCAGCTGGTGGAGGACACAGTGGCCTAGTGAAGGCCTCTGAGCTCCAGCCTGGAGGGCAGAGTGGAAATCCGACTCAGAAGAATAATTTCAACCACCACCACCATCACAGTCACAGGCCAGGCTCAGGGGCTCAGACCTGCATCCCGGCTTTCCTGAGGCCCAGGCGAATGGCCCAGGCTTGAGCCTGTAGGATCAAATTCAGCCCAGGAAATGGGGTGAGACTTCATCTTGACCATCAAAAATAAATACCAAGATTAGCCGGGTGTGGTGTTGAAGGCCTGTGATTCCAGCCACTCATGGGGCTGAGGCAGGAGGATACCCTGAGCCTGGCAGTTGGAGTCTGCGGTGGCCATGAGCATGCACTTGCCCACCAGCCTGGGCGACAGAGTGGGATTCCAACTCCAAATAATACTAGTCACCACCACCACCACCCCTGCCACTGCGCACAAGAAGTCATCCACAGTGATGGGAGAGTAAATAGCATTTTACAGCCTGTCGTTTGCAGGAGGTTTCAAAGGTGGCCATGGGGCATGTCCGTCCCATGCCTTCGGCAATGTGTCCCAGAAGGCCTGCCTCCACCCTCCACGCTCGTGCACCACGGAAAAGACACGTGTGAGCTCAGGGAACTGACGGCCCTGAGCAAGGGTGGCCATCGGGCACAGAGCTATCAAGGTAGTTTGGCAATGCTGTGTCAAGCCCAGGTTCTGGTCACCTGGCTTCACACCTTTGGGTGAGGGGAGGAACCCTTCCTCCCTGTTCACTCCATGGTCCCCTGCCCAGGCAGACCTTTCTCTGGGGAACCATAAAAGCCCTATGTTATGTATGTGGTAGGTGTCTTTTTGTTGTTGGAGTCTCCCTCAGCTGGTCGGAGCACTGCTACACGACTATGGTTCCTGGGGCCTCAACGTATGTGGCTCAGGTGGTCATCCCGCCTCAGTTGCCAAGCAGACAGGACTCCGGAGATCACCACACCAGACTCGATTTTGGGTACCTATCACCGATATGAGGTCTGGCCACAACGCCTTAGCTGGTCTCAGAAACCTGGGTTCAGGCAGCCTCCCGCCTTGAACTCCCAGGTTACAGGGCTGATGGCCATGAGTCAGGGTGCCCTGTCTGGACTCAAAAGTGGCCACTGGGCACATCCATCCCACAATTTCAACCATGCCTTACTCAAGGCCTGCTTCCACCCTCCATACTCGTGCCCCATGGCAAAGGCACATGTGAGCTCACGGAACAGATGACCCTGAGTTAAGGTGCCGTTGCGCACAGAGTGATCAAAACTGTCCGGCAATGCCACGACCCACCCAGGTTCCAGTCACCCGGTTTGCCACCTTTGGACAGGAGGTAAGCCCCTTCCTCTCCTGATCACTCCATCATCTTCCACCCACGCAGTCCATTCTGTGGGGGAGCCATGGATGCCCATATTGCTGCACTTGGGAGGTGTCTTGTTTTTGCTGGAGTCTCCCTTGGCCTCACGGGGGAGCAGCGGCACGAACATGGCTTCCGGAACCTCGACCTGCAGGCCCCAAGCGCTCCTCCCTCCTTGGACCCTGAGCAGCCAGGAGTCTGGGGGACACCACACCTGACTCGACTTTGGAGACTTCTTGCTAAGACAAGGTCTTTCCACATCACCCAAATTGGTCTCCGTCCCCTGGGCTCAGGCTGCCTCCCACCTCAGCCTCACAGGGCATGGGACTGATGGCCATTAGCCAAGGTGCCCAGCCTGGACTCGCACATTGTGTCGGTGGGGGTGATGCAAAGGAATGCCCCTAGGATGAAGGCCACTGCATCCCGTGTAGAAGGGACTGTGGGCACTAACATGTGAGATTCCTGTGTTTGCCTCCTGGAGCGACAAGCTCTCACACATGACCCACCTGGGTCTCAAACTCCTGGGTTCCAGCAGTCCACTGTCTCAGTCTCCCAAAGCCACAGCCCAATTGTCTTATGATCAACCATCTTTTGGGAGCTCTAGGCCCAAGCCTGGGGCCTCCTTCCCAAATGATCTCTGTCTGTTCATGATGATGCCAACTCCATACATAAATAGATTATCTTCTTTTTATTATTTTTTTTCCTTTTATTATTTGAGTCAGAGTCTCACTCCATTGCCCAGTCTGGAGGGCGGTGGTTCGCTCCTGGCCACTGCAGCTTTGGCCCGCTGGGCTCTGGCGAGTCTTTCTCTGGCCCTCTGATGCTCCAGAATGACATGCACCTGCTACCACACTGGACTCATTTGGAACGGAGGGTAGAGATGAGGTCTCGCCGAGTTGCCTGGGCACATCTCGGCTTGTGGACTGAGGCTGGTCGATGGCCTCGGCCTCCCAAAGTGCTGGGATGATGTGACTGAGTCCCCGAACTTGGCCTCGAAACTTCATCAAAAATGAACCAGAAGGCTTGTCATTGCGGCCAACTCCTGGAATCCCAGCACTCTGGGAGACTGAGGTGGGAGGATGGTTGTAACCCAGGAGCCCAAGGCCAGCCTGGGTCACACAGGGAGACCCCATCTTTTCACCCATTAAAAGAGGGGATTTGGGGTGGAGGTGCCCATCATCCCAGAAACTTCAGAGCATGAGATGGGAGGAGTGCTGGAGCCCATGATTTTGAGATGGGCATCGAATGATGATTGTGTCCCCAGGCACCAGACTGGGCCACAGAGCCAGACCCTGTCTCCAAAAAATTCAGAATTGTACACAGATTCTCAACTGTGCATGCTGTCTTCACAGGGTGACTGGCTTTAGAGCCAGGGAATATGGGATTGGGGGAAAGAATAGTTTCCGGGTGAGGGATGTGTCCCTGACCTTTCTTTGCAGAAGGTCCTCATTGCCAAGTCAGAGGTTCGGCCTGCCTGCAGCACATTTCTAACCTCGCAGAGGAGAGCTGCCAGGAACCCGGCCAGGTAGTCTCGGGAACTCCTGCACTAAATCGGGGGCAGCCATTGGGTGGCCTTGGGGCTGGAAAGTGCTGAGCTTGGGGGACCCTCATATGCAGGGGCTGGGGCAAGGACTGAGGGCAGAAGTTTTGCAGGTGAATGGATTTATTCTTTCTTTCTTTCTTTCTTTCTTTCTTTCTTTCTTTCTTTCTTTCTTTCTTTCTTTCTTTCTTTCCTTCCTTCCTTCCTTCCTTCCTTCCTTCCTTCCTTCTTTCTTTCTTTCTTTCTTTCTTTCTTTCTTTCTTTCTTTCTTTCTTTCTTTCTTTCTTTCTTTCTTTCTTTCTTTTCCCCTCTCTCTCTTTTTTTGCTCATTAGGCAGTCCTGGCTGCTCTCCAACCAACCAACTCAGGCCTTCCTCTCACAGGCTTTCCATTAAGTCGACATCCTGATCTTCCTTCCCAGTCTTCAAATCTAGGCCTCAGGTGATCCTCCCACCAAGGCCTCCCCTTACCCTAGGTTTTCTGGGTTTTGCTTGGGTTCGAGGTGGGGGCTTGCTATGGTGTCCAGACTGTCCTCAGCTCTCAGGATCTGGGAAACTTTTTGTCTCAGCCTCACTGAGTGCTGAGAAGACAGATGTGAGTAGACCCGCCAACCCCCAAGATAGTTTGAGAGACACGCACTCCCTTTCCCTGAGACAGATGCTGGGAGAGGCAAGCAGGTCCACCCCTCAGAATGAGTGGGGTGGAGGGTGGGCCCCCTGGCAAGGACATGCCCCTGCACCAGGCCATCCCTCTGGGCAGATTCGGCGGGTGAGTCCAGCTGCCCACTCCGGGTTTTCAAGTCTTCTGAAGGGAGTGGGTCTCACAGTGGGGCTCTGAGAGGTGTGTGAAGGTCGGGCATGGGTGCTCACACCTGGCACTTTTTGAGGCTGAGGCAAGAGGATGGCCTGAGTCCCCATGTTGAAGACCAGACCGGGCACCTTGATGAGACTTTGTCTCTACAAGAAACCATAAAATGAGCTGAGCATGGTGGCGCATGCCTATCATTCTGGCCACTCAGGAGGCCATGGTGGGAGGATCACTGGAACCCAGGTGGTGGAGGGCATGGTAGCCAAGAACGGGCCCCTGCGCTCTTGCGTTGGTGACACAGCTTGTCTCTGAGTCAGTATAATAATAACAACAAACACCACCAAAACCACAGGCCATGCTCTGGGGCTTATCCTGGCAACCCGGACCTTCAGAGGCAGATGTGAGTGGATGCCCAGCTTGGGACATTGGGTGAGACCTCGTCTTGGCCACCAAAAATAAATCCAAAGATTAGCTGGGTGTGGTGGCACAGGCCTGTTTTTCCAGCCACTCGGGTGGCTGAGATGGGAGGATTGTCTGAGCCTGGCAGGTGAAGTCCACGGTGTCTGTCATGCCCCTGCACTCTGGACTGGGTGATAGAAAGGGACCCTGACTCCAAATAATCATAAACACCACCACCATCACCACCAGCAGCCCTCAGATCCAGCTATGGGAGATGAAAGGGTACGTTCTGGCCTGTCAGTCATGGAAGGTTTCAAACGTGGCCACCGGGAATGTTAGTCCTGTGCCATTGGCTATGCACCCCCGCAGGCCTGCCTCCACCCTCCACACCTGTGACCCACAGCAGAGACTCTTGTGAGCTCATAGAACAAACGGCCCCAAGTTAGGGTGGCCATGGGGCACAGAGCAATAAAAGAGGTCCAGCAACACCCTGGCCAGCCCAGATTCCACTAGTCCATTCTGACACTTTTGGGTTGGGGGAGGTACCCTTCCTCTCCCTATCACTCCTCATCCACTGCTCAAGCGGAACTTTCCCTGGGGAGCTGTGGACGCCTGTCATGATGCACGAGAAAGGTGTCTTTTTGGCGCCAGAGTCTCCATCGGATGAGCTGGGGTGTGGTGGCACAATCGTGGCCCCCGGGACCTGGACATGAGGGGCTCAGGCGGACCTTCAGTTTCAGCCCCCAAGCAGCCACTACTCTGGGGGCCACAATGCCACACTTGATTTAGGGTACCTCTCACTGACATGAGATCTGGCCACATCGCCAGGGCTGGTCTCTGACCGCTGGGCTCAGGCAGCCTCCTGTCTCGGACTCCCAGAGTGTGGGGCTGACGGCTGTGGGCCACAGTGCCCGGCATGGTCTCCCACGTTCTGTCCACGGGGGTGATGCAATGGAATGCCTCAGGATGGAGACCTCCACATCCCGTGTAGCTGGGACCGCGGGCACCACCATGCACAACTCCAGTTGTTGCGTTCTGGGGAACAATGAGGTCTTGCTACATGGCCTAGACTGGTCTCAAACTCCAGGCCTGCAAGGGTCCCTGCCTCAAACTTCCAAAGCCACAGTACGATTGTCTGCTGATCCACCTTCATTCAGGAACTCTAGGCCCAAGCCTGGGGCCTCCTTACCAATTGATCTGTCTGTTCATGATGATCCCAACTCCATACACAAATGGATGCTCTCCTTTTTCCTTTTTTCCTTTTTGTCTTTGAGTTGAGCTCTCACCCATAACCCAGGTTAGAGGGAGGTGGCTCACTCCCAGCCAATGCAGCCTCAGACTGCTGGGCTCCGGTGAGCTTTCCCCTGCCATGTGAGTAGCCAGAATGAGAGGCACGTTCCACCATGCCCAGCTCATTTGGATGGAGGGTAGAGACGGGGTCTCACCAAGTTGCCCGAGTGGGTCTTGGCCCGTAGGCTTGGACCCACCACTCTGACTACAAAAGTGCTTGGATGACAAGTTTGAGCCTACGAACCCAGTCTCAGTCCTTCTTGAAAACAAATCAGAAGGCCTGGTGCAGTGGTCCACGCCCGGAATCCCAGCAATCTTGGAGGCTGAGGCTGGAGAATGGCTGGATCCAAAGAAACCAAGGTCAACCAGGGTCACACAAGGAGACCCCATATCCACATCCAATCAAACAGGGGGTCTGGCGTCGAGGTGCCCATCGTTCTGGCCACATCAGAGGCTGAGGCAGAAGGATCACCAGGGCCTGCAATTTTGAGGCTGGCAGTGAGCCATGGTCATGTCCCCGGTCCCCTGCCAAGGTCACAGAGCCAGACCCTGTCTCCAAAAGCATCAGAATCATGCACATATTCTCAACTGAGTGTGGTGTGTGACCGGCTTTTGAACCAGGAAAAATCGTATTGGAAGGGAAGAAATGTCCCCAGGTGAGGGATGTGTACCTGGCCTTTCTTGGCAGAGTTCCTCATTGCTGAGTCAGAGTGTCGGCCTGCCTGGGGCACATTTCTCACCTCAGAGAGGACAGCCAGCAGAAACCTGGCCAGGTATCCTTGGGAACTGTCACACCAAATCATGGGCAGCCATTTTGGGGGACTTGGACTGGAGAGTGCTGAACTTGGGGGACCCTCACATGTTTTACGTTGTGGGGGGGGCAGGACTGAGGGCAGAAGATTTGCATGA
>NW_007249033.1:0-9296 GCF_000164805.1 Carlito syrichta
AACTTAAAGAGTAGAATTCAAATTTTCCTAACACAAAGAAATGATACATGCTTTGGGTGATGGAAAACCAATTTACCCTAATTTGATCATTACACTTGATATCTTTATATCAAAATACCACATCCACTCCATAAATGTGTAGAACTATGATGTGCCCATCATATTAACACATTGTTAAAAAACCCTAATGAACATAAATGTCAAAATATTTAGCATAATTTGAGCAAGGTATGTCCACCAATATTTTTAACTTATAATACCTCATGATAAATGGAGCTTATGCCAGGTAAAGAAAGTTGTTTGACAATAAAAAATATATATTGTTTCATAATAAAGACTTTAGAAAGATATACTTAATAAATAAAGCATTTCCTAAAATTTCACACCTACTTACAGTAAAATTTTAGCAAATGATGAAAAAAGAAGGTACTTCCTCAACTTGAGAAAAATATGTATTAAAAACATATAACTAATATTACACTTAATGATTAACAAACAAACTGAGTGCTTTCCCAGTAAGGTCAAGAACAAGACCAAGAATATTCAATCAAAACATTTCTAGTCAACACTGGATTAAGGTTCTAGCCAATTGATGAAAACAAGGAAAATAGTAAAAGCCACGCTAAATGTAAAAAGAAAAAAAACAATAAAATTGTCTTTATTTTCAAAAAACATAATCAAGTCTACAGAAAAGTCTAAGGAAACTCACAAACAGCAAGTAGAACTAAGTGAATTAAGACCAATTATGGGCCAGGCTCAGTGGCTCAGTCTGTAATCCCAACACTTTGGGAGGCTGAAGTGAGTGGATTGCCTGAGCCCATGGGCTTGAGACCAACCCCAGCAACTTGGCGAGAACTTGTGTCTACAATAAACAGAGAACTATCTGGGTGTGGTAGCATGCACCTGTAGTTCTGGCTACTTGGAAGACTGAGATGGAAGGATCACGAGAGCCCAGCAGTCGACGCTGGAGTGGCTGGTGAGTGTGCCATGGCACTCCAGTCTGAGCAAAAGAGTGAGACTCCAACTCAATAAATAAATAAACAAAAAACAAATAAATAAATAAAATGGTTTAAATGATAAAAATTTATTTGAAAAAGAGCAAATTACAGAATTGAAAGTTAATATGCAAAAAGCCCATTGTATTTGCTTACACTAACCATGAACAAGTTGTAATTTTCAAAAACACTATTACAATAGCACACAAAACAAAGAATACTTAGGGATAAATTAAAGTATATAAAAGATCTGTACACCTAAAACTAAAACACTCTTGAAAGAAAATAAAGAAATAGCCGAACTTGGTGGCCCAACCTGTAATCCCGTGCCTTTAGGAGACTGAAGTGAGTGGATTGCCTGAGCCCGCGGGTTTAAGACCCGCCTGGGCAGCAAGACCTCATCTCTACAATAAATAAAAAAAATCAGCCAGGCATGGTAGCACATACCTGTAATTCCGGCTACTTGGAAGGCTGAGGCGGAATGATCACCGGAGCCCAGCAGGTCGAGGCTGTGGTGGCCGGGAGCAGCCACTGCACTCCAGTCTGGGTGAGAGTGAGACTCCAACTCAAAAAAAAAAAGAAATAAATAAAAGAAATGGAGAAATATATTACTGTATGTTTACTTAATAGAGTATCAATATAATTGTGTCAATTCTCCCTAAATATATTTATAGATTCAGTGCAATAGAAATCAAAATCACAGTAGCCTTTATGTATAAATTTGCAATCTAATTATAAAGTCTATATGAAAATGCAAAGAACCCAGACTGCCAAAAGAAAAATATTTGATAGAAAACAAAGTTGAGGAACTTGTATCACCAGATTCACAACAATGTGAATCAAAACTATGTGGTGTTGGTATGTAAATAGAAAAATGAATAGATAAAATAAATAACGAGTTATGTAGTCAGCTGATTTTTCTATAAATATGCAGGTTAATTCACTAAAAAGAATTATTTTTAGACAAACATCCCTATAATACCTGTATATACTTTTGAAAAAAATAAATATTGAAACATTCTTCAAATCATAGACAAAGTTTTACTCAAATTAAAGCAAAGATCAAAGTATAAGACCTAACACTGAAAAATTTTAAAAAGAAAACACAAGAGAAGCCTTTGGTTAAGCAGTTTATTTTTTGTTAAAAGAAAAACTTATCACACTGAAAAATGCTTTATTCAAATAAAAATCACCATGTATTTGAAAGACATTGTTAAAAAAATTAAGTCAAGTCTGAAATGGAAGAAGATATTTGATTTTTATGCAAGCACATATACAATCATAAATATGAATGCCTTTGTCTTCTATCTATTCATTTGTTTGATTCTACACATAGTTATAGACTGCAAATATGAAAAGCAGATCTTATCACTCAGTAAGAGGAAGATAAGCAATCCAATATAAAACTGACAAATATTTTAATGTATATTTCACCAAATAAGATATATCATTGACAAATAAGCATATTTTAAGATGCTCAGTATAATTAGTTATCTGGGAAATGCAAATTAAGCCACAATTGAATACCATTACTACACACTAATAAAACATATTCAAGGAAAATGAGTAATTATTATATTATTATTACGTTTTTTTCTGTTATTATTTACACAAAATTGTGTA
Organism: Carlito syrichta; assembly: GCF_000164805.1. Taxonomy (NCBI): domain Eukaryota; kingdom Metazoa; phylum Chordata; class Mammalia; order Primates; family Tarsiidae; genus Carlito; species Carlito syrichta. Next base: position 2,619 of record NW_007249033.1, read on the forward strand.
ATTGATATAACTTCCTGATAAACTGAACTTTATGTATTTCACAATTACTTTTGCTTGCCATTATAATGCCTTAGAATCATCACAGAATGTGACACAGTGGTTTTCAAGTAGCAGGTGCTCTCGAATGGCATTTAAGTTATGAAATATAACACCCATTTACTAAGTTAGTTCCTCAAAGTTTTACCTTTAAAATCTGCAGTAATACAAGAAGTTAGCATATCGGTCCTTCAGAAATTGCCCGTGATTCTATGACAGTGTTCATGTTCATTTTTTACTGTTGATCTCTCTTCTAGCTCTACTTGCTTCTGCTCTGCTCTTTATCCTGAGGCTGACCACTATAAACCGTATCTTGATCTTCTGGTTTTGGCTGGTTTGGTGAGTGGGCAGTACCAGTAAGGGATGGAAGGTGAGAAGTGATTGAGGTTGGGGTAGTTAGGCCCTTGGTCCTCTCTCTGTTTCATTTCATTTCATCTCTAGCTCTCACACCTGTTGAGTGGCTCCTCTCCAGTGGTGTCACGTCTCTCTAAACATACTGAATTTTCTCTGCTGTTCCCTACAGGATTCCCATTACTATAATTACACACTCAGTGCCTCACCACTCCTTTCTGGTTCACTTTACTCTGCCTTCTTTAAATTATTTTTAGTAAAACCATTTTGGGTATGCCATCTGTTTCTGCTGCAATGTTAACTGATACAATAACTGGTATCAACAGGGAGATTCTGGGATTGTTTTGTTCTCATATTTGTGAGCAGATGGATCACTTCATTGCTGTAAAGAATGTAACAATTCAGTCTATGACAAAGTGCCATCATAATTTTTAATTTTTCACTAGAATGAGGTGACATGGATTACTGACTGAACACAAAACACTGAGTAGTCGATTGTCTTTGGCACTTAGCAGATATGGCAAAAATGGTGATTGTAAAGGTTATGGAATAGGGCAAAACTGCTTTTGACTATTCTGGAGCATTTACCCAAATATAATCATGTACTTAAGACACAGAACTCCCAATTTATGTCACAGCTGAAGACCCAGAATATCTTAGTGGCATACTTTAAATAATCTCTTATTTGGAGTAGCATAGGGCAAAAATGGCTGGGGACAAAACCTGAGGCCTGATGTAGAGTTGCCATGTTAGTGAAATGTGCAACTTGCCAAACTGTTTGCACTATGGAAAGAAAATTTGGTGGGAAGAAGTAAAACCATGAGATTAAGGCAAAAACAGACAACAGAAATTTCGAATACAAAAGTCCTCCTGAATTGTTCTTGCCAGTGGAATCAGCTTCTCTCCTTTATTTCAGGAAACCAGTCTTCCTTGCAAAGAAATATTTCAGTGACTTCATTTAGGTAGTGATCTCAAGAATAGTATGCTGATTTTTCTTAGATTTTATCATCACCATCCTTCATTGCCTCCAGTCTCTTCAAGAGAGTTAGATCTGAGTATTCACCAAAGAGGAAATTGCAAAGTCTCTTTCCACAAAAGTCAACTATAAGTAGTTGCAGAGACCTTGCCAATTTCATTTGGCAAGAGCTGAGGGGAAGTGTTGGGAAATGGTCCAATGGTGTTATACCAATAAAGAGGAATTATGACATTGAACTAGGCCAAAACTATCAGTATAGGAATTCTGGATGAAATATGAGATAAAACAGCCATGAGTGGCAGGGATAAGTCTGGGTCAAGTCACTGATGGGTTTTCACAGTCCCTTAACATAATCCTAGACCTAAGTCAGTTTACAGATCTGCAACACATTAACTGAGAAAAGTTTGGTTATGTGAAAAACTGTAACAGGACAACAAGTGTACACAGTACATTTTCCCTTCTCCAGAAGGAATTTCAGCTATTCATCATGGTGAACAAGCATTTCCAAGAGTGAAATGCCTAGACTTTCTGTACAATATAAGATCCAGGTAGGATCATGACTAAATTGACCTTGCCTTGTAAAGATATAGTGACTATAGCCATGACTTTGTATTTTGTCTGTCTCAACATTTTTTTTCCTTTAACTAAGGAAGGGATAAAAGAATAGAGGCTGAGTGATATAGAGAGTGGAAGATAAGGGGTATTTCTCCAATCCATTATGGTGCTTCTTTTTCCTATTGTGCACCCTGAGAGGACTCTATCTCCAAGGGCCCTTCACTCTCTGCATTCCAGTTGGGAAGCAAAAGCAGGAGAGTTGAGGTCTGGTGGCTAGAGACAGATCACTTATTTCCTCGACAAACTCCTGCCTCATTGTGGTCTATCCAGTGACCACTTTCCTCATCAAAAGAAGCTTTTCTTGGAGGGTTTTAGCTCTTACTACATTATAGTAATATCTTTTAATTTGCTTGCCCCTCTACCCTCTGAAAAACTAACTGTTTCTAGTTTCAAAGTGGTCTATGCTTCCATTTTTATTTCCTTAACTTCTGTATATACTTTCATATATGAGTCTTTTCTTGAGTATTTTTAGTTACATATTTTGAATTAAAAAACTTATCAAGTCCAATTTATGTTTTTTCTTTTATTTTTTAGGCTATGCTTCTGTATTACATCCAAAAATTCTTTGCCTAACAAAAAAGAAATTTTCTCTTATGTTTTCTTATAGGCATTTTATAAGTTTACATTTTTATATTTAGAAATATGGTCCATTTTGAGTTATTTTTATACAAGGTGTGAGGTATATAAAAGGTTAATTGTATTTGCTATGGACATCTGATTCTTCCTGCAACATTTGTTGAAAGATATCTTTTTTTTTTTTTGAGTTGAAGTCTCACTCTGTCGCCCAGACTGGAGTGCAGTGGCCGCTCCCGGCCAATGCAGCCTTGACCTGCTGGACTCCAGCAATCCTTCCACCTCAGCCTTCCAAGTAGCCGGAATTACAGCCATGCGCTACCATGCCCGGCTGATTTTTTGATTTATTGTAGAGATGAGGTCTCGCTGCCCAGGTGGGTCTCGAACCCATGGCCTCAGGCAATCCACTCACCTCAGCCTCCCAAAGGCGCAGGATTACAGGCTGAGCCACCGAGCCCGGCTGAAAGACTATCTTTTATACAACCTTTCTGGTAGGGTAAAAGACAACAGTTTCAATTATTCTCTTCTATTCTTTTTGCTATTTTTGTCATACATTTTACTTTTACATGTGCTATAAAAACACAATATATTGCCATTGTTTTTATCTTTAGTTAAACCCTGCTGAATTGCAGTCGGTTTACTGTCAAAAACCCTGTCCTATGACCTCTTCTTTTTTAAGATTCTACTTGCCACATGTGACTAATCAAATGAAATTAGCATTCACTTTCTCAGTCATACTAGCCACATTTCAAGTGCTCAATACCCATATGGGCAAGTGGTCACCTCATCATATGCTGCAGGATAGAATATTTCCATTGTCTCAGAAAGCCCTTTTGGGCAGCCCTGCTGTAAAAAAATGTTTATGGTCACATATTCTCTAGTATATTAAGCTTATTAGTGTTTCTTTTTATTGATGAGTTGCAATAACTTTAGCAAGTGCTAAATTTAAGATTTAGAATATGAGACTTGAGGCAATTTTTAAAGTTTATTTTAGGATTTGTAGATAGCAGCCATTGAACTCCTATGGAAAATGCATCAGGGATTTTATAGTTGTGAATGCTGCTTGTAAATCTGTTGATTTTTTTTCTTTGAGTTGGAGTCTCACTTTGTCACCCAAACTAGAGTGCAGTGGCCATGCCTGGCCACCGCAGCATCGACCTGCTGGGCTCCGGAGATCCTTCCGCCTCAGCCTTCCAAGTAGCTGGAATTACAGGTGTGCACTACCATGCTCGGCTAATTTTTTGATTTACTGTAGAGATGAGGTCTCGCCAAGTTGCCCAGATGGCTATCAAACCTGCGGGCTCAGGCAATCCACTCACCTCAGCCTCCCAAGGCACGGGATTACAGGCTGAGGCATCGAGCCCAGCTTGATTTTTTAAATGATGTTTTATTTCTCATAAATGTAAGATTCTAATAATATATGTCTTTTTTTATATTCTATGAGGAAAATAATTCTTGAAAGTGCCTTTTCCCTATGGGGCTTCTATCGTTCATAGAGAATTTACAAGTGACAAACTGACAGCAGTCAGTAACGAAAACAACCAGAAATGAAAAAAACAATTAAGAAATAGCTGTATTTCTGGAAACACAATATATAATTAACACATATCTTTTCATGTTTCCTCTCCTAATAAATAATATCTCTCAATGCTTTATTTTTTTTATCAATATTTTTTATTTTGATATTGTGGGGTACAGATAAGGGTTAGGTATACAAATATGCTTCATTCAGGTCCCCTTGTTGATAACAGGTTTCTCCCCGTCCCCAGATGTTTACTACCATTAGTCCCATCACCCCACATAGTTTCCCATCACTGTCAGTCATTTTCTTATGGTAGTGTGTTGGATGATCAAGGTCCACTATATGACTGAGAATATGTGATACTCAGATCTTTGTTTCTGTGAGAGGTCACTCAGTATTATAGTATTATAGACTCTAGCTCCATCCAGGTTGCTGCAAGATTCATGATTTTGTTCTTTTTTATGGCTACATAGTATTCCATCATGTATATGTACCACATTTTTTAAATCCAGTCCTCTTTATAGAGTGATTTGAGTTCTTTAGGGTATATTCCAAGTAGGGGGATTGCAGGGTCATATGGGAGGTTGATGTTTAGAGTTTTAGGAATCGGCACACTGCTTTCCACAGAGGTTACAGTAGTTTACACTCCCACCAACAGTGTAGGAGTGTTCCCTTTTCACCACATCCTCTCCAACAACTATTATTTCTCAGTTATTGATAATTGCCATTCTGACTAGAATTAGGTGGTTTCTCAGTGTGGTTTTGATTTGCATCTCCCTGATGATTAGTGGGGTTGAACATTTCCTGATGTGTCTGTTGACTGCTCAAATGTCTTCCTTTGTGAAGTGTCTGTTCATATCTTTTGCCCATTTTATAATGGGGTTGTTTGGTTTTTTCTTTTCAGCATGTTTGAGTTCCTTGTAGTTCCAAGATGTTTAGCCTTTGTCAGACCTGGAGTTGGCAAATACTTTTTCCCAGTCTGTAGGCTGTCACCCTGCTCTCTTGATGGTTTCTTTGGCTTTGCAGAAGCGTGTCAGTTCAATGAGGTCCCACTTGTCTATCTTATTTCTTATGGCCTGTGGGTTTCAAGTTTAGTTCAGGAATTGGATGCCAGTTCCAATTTCCATGAGGGTATGTCCTTCATTTTCCAAGGTTCTTATGGTTTGAGGTTTTACACTTAGGTCTCGGATTCACTTGGAGTTAATTTTTGTGTATGAGGATAGGTAGGGGTCCTGTTTAACCTTCTGCATGTGGTCAGCCAGTTTTCCCAGCACCATTTACTGAATAGGTTCTCCTCTCCTGAGTGATAGGTGATGAAGGCTTTGTCGAAGATGAGTTGGTTGAGAAATTGAGGTTTTGCTTCTGGGATCTCAATTCTATTCCATTGATATATGCCTGTTCGTATACCAATACCAAGCTGCTTTGATGAATGTAGCTTTATAATAAAGTTTCAAGTCTGGTAATGTGATACCACTTGCTTTGTTTTTTTTTTGCTGAGGATTGTTCTGGCTATTCTTGGTCATTTGTGGTTTCCATATTAATTCCTGTGTTGTTTTTTCTAGGTCTGAGAAGAATGTTGCTGGTAATTTGATAGGTATTGCATTGAATCTTTAGATTGGCTTAGGTAAGATGGACATCTTCACAATGATGATTCTTCCAATCCATGAGAATGGGATGTTTTTCCACTTGTTTGTGTCATCTTTGATTTCTTTGTGCAGCGTTTTGTAGTTTTCATTGTAAAGGTCTTTCACGTCTCTGGTTAGGAAGATGCCAAGGTATTTCATGTTTTTTGTGACTATTGTGAATGGAATTGTGCTTCTTATTTGGGTTTCTGTTTGTTTATTAATGGTGTAAAGAAATGTGATTGTCTTTTTGCACATTTATTTTATATACTGAGGCTTTGCCGAATGCCTTTAACAGTGTAAGGAGGTTTTTGACAGATTATCTTGGGTTTTCAAGGTACACGATCATGTCATCTGCAAAGAGAGATCATTTGACTTTCTCTTTTCCTATTTGGATACCCCTGACTGCCTTCTCTTCTCTGATTGCTCTAGCCAGGACTTTCAATACTATATTGAACAGGACGAATGAGAGTGGGCATCTTTGCCTTGTTCCAGTTTCCAGGATAAATGGTTCCAATTTTTGTCCATTTAAGAGTATGCTGGCTGTGGGTTTCTTGTAGATGGCTTTTGCTACTTTGAGGTATGTTCCCCGTATGCCTAGACTTTCGAGGGTTTTTATCAAGAATGGGTGCTGGATTTTATCAAAAGCTTTTTCTGCATCTAGTGATATAATCATGTGGTTTTTGCTTTGATCTGTGGATTTATTTAATTACATTTATGGTTTTACGAATGTTGAAACAGCCTTGCATCCCAGGGATGAAGCCTACTTGGTCATAATGGGTGATTTTTGAGATGTATTGTTGAATCTGGTTTGCTAGGATCTTGTTCAGAATTTTAGTGTCTATGTTCATCAGAGATACTGGCCTGTAATTCTCTTTTTTTGTTGGATCTTTACCTGGCATGGGTATCAATGTGATGTTAGCTTCATAAAATGATTTGGGGAGGGTTCCATGTTTCTCAATCATCTGAAATAGCTTCAGTAG
>NW_007249034.1:0-1258 GCF_000164805.1 Carlito syrichta
TAGGTTCCTCAGAACAACTAAGGCCAGATTCTAGGACAAAAAGAATCTTCTTGCCATAATAAGATGTAACTCTGGTCTTAAGGTGAATCATGTAATCTTTCCCCTTCCATGTCCCTTTATATTTTGAGAAGGGACAAGGGTTTTGCACTTGCCAAATGTTTACTACGTACTGTTAATGGCAACAAGGAATCATGGAATCCACGAAACTATTAAACTTCTGAGCATCTGTGTTTTGATATACTGAATCTGGAAACCAAATCAATAGGAAAAATCAGTGCATCTTACTGAGAATTAAAAGGAAATCCGGTTCTAGGAGATCTCATTTCTGGAATCTACAGGGCCTCTTGATAAGGTTAAATCAGCAATCTGGGCTTCTGGGTCTCTCAATTTTCAGAGCTACTTGCTCCTTGGATACGCTAAATCTGTCATTACAGATCCTCAGAATCATTCTGGTCCTCTTGTTAGTTGTAATCAAGGATTTAGCCTTAGAAATCCTTTTCTTTCCTGGGACCATCAACAACCATAATCATATTACCCAGAATCAAAAAAATGTTGGTACAAAATTCCTCTATTCAGGTGACCTCAAAGTACAGATAATTCTTGTGGGTGGGCTGGTAGGAATTGTGGTTTCTGGTTTGGAATATTCCATATTTTTGGGAGGCCTTGTGAAGAGGAACCAGGAATCGTGTATTCCAGTTCCCAAAGAACATTATGGACGTCTTTCTCTTGATATCCAAAAAACTGAAATTCTCGGTCATGAAGAACTGTCTCGGCATCCTGCAGAGTGAAGCAGGAAGCTGGGTAATGAAAGTCATCATATACAGGAAACTACACGTCATATTGCTAAGGAAGTATAAGGTATCTCCCTTATATGAGTCCTCAATCCCAAAAACTACAGGCCATCTTCCTAAGATGTAACCACGAATCAGGTTTTTGAAGTAGGAATCTGGGTAATGGGAGTCCTCACATAAATGAAACATCACTGCCTAATGCTAAGTAAGAATAAGGAATCTGCGTGACTCAGGAACTCAACCCCAAAAAACCTTGAGGTCATCTTGCTATGGGTTAAACCCGAATCATGGTGTTTTCGAGCATGAATCTGGAAAATGGAGTCCTTATTTACAGGCAACTATATGACCTTTTGCTAAGAAAGAATAAGGAATCTGGGTGACACGACCTCAATCCCAAAAATCTACAGAGCATCTTGGAAGTTCTAAAGAATCAGAGTTTCAAGCAGATGTATCAAATGAGAGTACTA
>NW_007249034.1:1824-5333 GCF_000164805.1 Carlito syrichta
TCAGGTTTCAGAGATGTTTGGCTTTTCGTTACTATGAATCAGTCACTGCAGTACTCCAGCAACATTCTGGTCCTCTTGAGAGTTGTAATGGGGTATCTGGTAGTGCAAAACCCTCAAGTTCCTCTGGACAATTAAGGCCAGATTCCCGGAAAAAAAGTATCATATTGCCGTATTTGGATGTAACTTTCGTCTTAAGATGAACTTGGTAATCCTTAAATTTCGACCTGTACTTTATTTGTAGAGGGTCCGAAGATTTTGCAGTTGCCAAGTATTTAGTACGAATGATTAAAATGTAACCAGGATCCATGGATTCCACGTCCCTGGGGGACATCTGGGCATGTGTATTTTTGCACACCGAGTTTTGTAATCCACATGGACAGGGAAATTCAGGGCATCTTGCTGAGAAAGGAAAGGGAATCCAGTTCTTGGAGTTTTCAATCACTTTAATCTACAAAGTCTCGTGATAAGGTTTAATCAGCAACCTGGGCTCATATGTCGCCACATTTTTAGTGTGTCTTTTGAAAAGGGACCAGGAATCTTGGGTTCCAATTACTCAAGAACTTTATGGGAGTCTTTCTCTTGATATCCAAACAACTGGAATTCTAGGTCACCAGAAATATCATGGCGTCTTCCTGAGAATGAAGTAGGAATTTCAGTAATGAGAGTCCTGATATACAGAACACTTCACCACCTGTTGCTATGGAAGAATAAGGAATCTTGGTTACACAAGACCTCCAATCCCAAAAACCTACAGACCATCTTTCTAAGAGATAACCACCATTCAGGTTTTGGGAGTAGGAATCTGGATAATGGGAGTCCTCATATACAGGAAACTGCAGTCTATTGCTAAAGGAGAATAAGGAATCTGTTTTACACGTGTCCTGCATCCCAAAAAACCTTCAGGGTTTCTTACTCTTGGCTAAACACAAATTTGGGTTTTTGAAGCGTAAACTAGGGAAATGAAATTCTCATATACAGACAAATGCACTGACTTTTCCTAAGAAAGAGTTAGGAATGTGGGTGACATGTTTTTTCAATCTCAAAAAATATACGGCGTCTTCCTAAGATCTAAACAAGAATCAAGCTTTCAACGCATGTATCTGTGAAAAGGAGTACTCATATACAGGTAACTGCAAGGCTGTTGCTAAAAATAAGGAATCTTTCCAGGCTTGGTGGCTCAGCCTGTAATCCTGCTCCTTTGGGAGGCTGAGGTGAGTGGATTGCCTTAGCCCGTGGGTTTGAGACTCGCCTGGGCAGCGAGGCCTCATCTCTACAATAAATCAAAAAATCAGCCGGGCGTGGTAGCGCATGCCTTTAATTCCAGCTACTCGGAAGGCTGAGGTGGAAGTATCGCCAGAGCCCTGCAAGCGAGTTGGCGGTGGCCGGGAGCGACCACTGCACTCAGTCTGGGTGACTGAGTGAGACTCCAACTAAAAAAAATAAAATAAAATAAAATAAGGAATCTGTGTTATATGAGTCCTCAGTCCTGAAAATCTACAGCCATCTTGTTGATGGCTAAAGAAGAATCAGTGATTCGAGGCATGAATATGGGTAATAGCAATCCTCATATACAGGAAACTACATGACCTTTTACTAATAAAAGAGAAGAAACCTGTTTTCCACGGTTCCTCCATCAAAAAGCCTACATGACTTCTTACTAAGGGCTAGACAAGAATCAGGGTTTCGAAACAGGAATCAAGGAAAGAGAGTCCTCACATACAGGACAATACATGACCTCCAACTAAGTAAGAATAAAGAATCATTATTGTAATCGCCCTCAATTCAAAGAATTCCCAGGTTGTCTGCTATGGGACAAACAAGAAGCAGATCTTCGAGCTCCCCAAATGTTTCTGAGCAATTTAGCATTCAGAATTATGAATCGGTCATTTCAGGACTCCTGAAATATTCTGGGCCATTTAAAAGTTGTAAATGGTATTGGGCACTCCAAGTCCGTTAGGTTCCTCAGACAACTAAGGCCAGAATCCAGGACAAAAAGAATCTTCTTGTCATATTTGGATGTAACTCTAGTCTTAAGGTGAACCCTGTAATACTTCCCCTTCCATGTCTCTTTTTATTTTGAGAAGGGACAAGGGATTTGCACTTGCCAAATGTTTACTACGTACATTTAACGGAAACCAGGAATCATGGAAACCACGTACCTAGGAGACTTCTGGGCATCTGTCTATTGATATACTGAATTTGGAATCCAAATCGACAGGAAAAATCAGGGCATCTTACTGAGAATAAAAAAGAAATCTGGTTGTAGGAGTTCTCATTTGCCGGAATATACAGGGCCTCTTGATAAGATTTGATCAGCAATCTGGGCTTCTGGGTCCCTACATTTTCAGAGCTACTTGCTCCGTGGATACAGTAAATCTGGCATTACAAATTCTCAGGATCTTTCTGGTCCTCTTTTTAGTTGTAATCAAGGATTTGCCCTAGAAATTCGTTTGTTTCCTGGGAACATCTGCGAACAGAATCCTATTCCTCAGAATCAAAAGGTATATTGGTACGAAATTCCTCAATTCAGGTGACCTCAAAGTACAGAAAATTCTTGTGAGTGGACAGATAGATATTGGGGTTTGGGTTTCGAATATTCCACATTTTGGGGAGGTCTTGTGAAGGGGAACCAGGAATCTTGAATTCCAGTTCCCAAAGAACATTATGTACGTCTTTCTCTTGATATCTAAGAAACTGGAATTCTTGGTCACCAGGAACTGTCTCAGCATCCTGCAGAGTGAAACAGGAAGCTGGGTAATGGAGGTCTTCATATACAGGAAACTGCATGTCATATTACTAAAGAAGTATAAGGAATCTTCCTTATATTAGTCCTCAATCCCAAAAACAGCAGACCGTCTTCCTAAGACGTAACCACAAATCAGGTTTTTGATGTAGGAATCTGGGTAATGGGAGTCCTCACATAAAGGAAACTTCATTGTCTATTGCTAGGTAAGAATAAGGAATCCGCATTACTCGGGTCCTCAATCCCAAAAAAGCTTAAGGTCATCTTGCTATGGGCTAAACAAGAATCATGGTGTTTTCGAAAATGAATTTGGAAAATGGAGTCCTTATTTACAAGCAACTACATGACCTTGTGCAAAGAAAGAATAAGGAAACTGGGTTACACAAGTCCTCAATCCCAAAACTCTACAGAGCATCTTGGAAAGTTATAAAAGGAATCAGAGTTTCGAAGCAGGATGTATCTAATGAGAGTCGTAATATACAGGACAATACAAAGCCCCTTGCCAAGGGTGAAAAAGAATCGGGGTTATAGCAGTCCTCAGTCCTTAAAATCAACAGGCCATCTGCTTTGGGCTAAAAAAGAATCAGGATTTAGAAGCTGGAACATAGGTAATAGCAGTCCTCATATGCAGAATCTACATGATCTCTAGCTAAGGATAACTAAGAAAACTCTTTTACACGGTTCCTCTCTCACAATATCTACATGACATGTTGCTAATGGCAAAACAAGTATCAAGGTTTCCAAACAGGATTCTGGGAAAGGGAGG
>NW_007249035.1:0-5530 GCF_000164805.1 Carlito syrichta
TGGTGCAACTATGTTAGATGCATATATGTTAGGATAGATATTTCTGTTGATGGAGTGAACCTGTTATCATTACATTGTGGTCCTCTGTATTTTTTAAATTTTTGATAGCTTAAATGGCAATTTGTCTGAAATTAGGATCATGACTCCTCCTTTCTTTTGTGTTCCATTCGCCTGAAAATTTGTTTGCCATCCTATTACTTTGAGTCCGTGCATGTCCTTTCTAGTGAGATGGGTCTCTTGAAGGCAATATATTGTTGGCTGGTGATATTTTATCCATTTTTCCATTCTATGTCTTTTCAGTGGTGCATTTAGTCCATTCACCGTCAGGCTAATTATTAAAATGTGAGAGTTCATCCCTATAATAGAGTTCTTATAGACTTGTTCTTCCACTTGGTTTATTGTCTTTCTTTGGATTTTTGGAATTGAGGACTAGTGCAACCAAAATTCCTTATTCTTCCTTAGCAATAGGCCATGTAGTTTCCTGTATGTGAGGTCTCACATTATCCAGATTCCTGCTTCATTCTCAGCAAGGTGCTGAGACATTTCCTGGTGACCTAGAATTACAGTTATAAATTCCCAGTAGGCTTCTGGTCCTCTTGATTGTTATAAGCAAGAAAATGTCTCTGCAGTTCAGTTGGTTTCCAGGACTGAAGAATCATCTCGCCATATTTGTGTGCAACTCTTGTCTTAAGATGTACCCGGTAATCCTAAAACTTCCATTTGTGCATCTATTTTATATGGGCTGGGGGTTTTGAGGTTGCTAAGCATGCAGTACATGTTTTTAAAGGTAACTAGGGATCACGGATTCCACGTCCCTGGGACAAAACTGGGAATTTGTCTATTTGCATACACAATTTTGTAATCCAGATCGCCAGGGAAATTCAGGACATCTTGCTGAGAATGAGAAGAAAATCCATGTTCAGGGAATCCTCAATCATCAAAATCTATATGGCCTCTTGTTAAGTTTAATGAGGAATCTTGGCTTGTAGGTCCCTACATTTGTCAGAGCTACTTGCGTGGATACCTAGAATCTCTAAATACAGATTCAAGAAGATTCCGGTAACTGTTGATAGTTGTAATTGAACATCTGGACCAACAATTCCGTTTGCTTCTTATGAACATCTTCGGCCATAATCCAGTCCCCAGGAGTCATTGGGCATTCTGCAACAAAATCCCTCACTTTAGGTTACCTCAAAATACCGAAATTTCTTGTGGTCACGATGTTGGGAACCGGGATACTGGGTTTAGAATATTCCACATTTTTACGATGTCTTGTTAAGACGAATCTGTTAACTTGGATTACAGTTCCCAGGTACTATATGGGAGTCTTTCTATTGATAGCAAAACAACTGGAATTCTACGTTCATCAGGAAATATTTTGGGTATTGCTGAGAATAGAGCAGGAATCTGCGTAAAGGGAATCCTCAGATACAGGAAACTACATGGCTTCTTGTTACGGAAGAATAAGTAATCTGGGTTACACATGACTTCAATCCTGAAAATCTACAGGGCCTCTTTCTAAGGGCTAAACAAGAATCAGTGTTATGAAGCAGGAATCTGGGTAATGGGAGTCTTCATATACAGGATGCTACACAATCTCTTGCTAAGAAAAAGTAAGAATCTGGTTTTCACGAGTCCTCATGCCAAAAATCTACTGGGCCTTTTGCTAAGGGCTAAACAAGAATCACGATTTTGAAGCAGAAATATGGTGAATGGGAGTCTTCATATACAGAATACAGGAGCTCTTGCTAAAGAAGAATAAAGAATCTGGGTTATACGACTCCTCAATTCCTAAAATGTACAGGGCATCTTGCTAATGTCTAAAAGACTCTGGGCTTCGACGTCTCCAAAATTTTCAGAGCTGTATTCTCTGTGAATATTAGGAATCATTCATTCCAGATGTCCAGCAACATTCTGGTCCCCTCGATAGTTTAAATGATAATATGGCACTACAAGTACATTTAGATTCTGGATCTTCTAATGCCAAATTCCAGGACACAAGTAATCATCTCGGGTTTTTTTAATCTAAGCCCTGAGTTCAGGGTTACCTCTTACTCCAGAAACTTCTGATAGCTCAGCTATTCGGAATTAGCGCTCTGGGTTTGGATGTTGCACCATGTTAGAAGGTATTTTGGGGAGGGCAGTAGGGTCTTGGTTTCCAAGTCCACAGGAACATTCTGGAGTGTTTCTGTTGGTAGCCACTGGTCTAGACTTCCAGGTCACTGGGAAACATCTGGTCGTATTGCTGAGAACGAAACAGGAATCTGAGACACTATGTCCCTAGAAAGCCTCTACTCATGTTACCCATGTGGAACAAGGAAAATCAGTTTCCATGTTACCAGCAAACTTCTGGGCAGCTGCTAATTTTTCCCTGGCTTAAAGAAGTTCTCATACCTAGAAGCCTACAGAATTTTTCTAAATGCTAATCAGGAATTTTGGAGTTCCAGTCTCTGCATTTTTCAGAGCTAATTCCTATATCAGTGCCACAAATCGGTCATTACCATTCACCAGGAACCTGCTGCTCCTCTTCTTGAATGGTAATAGAGAATCTAGCCTTCTGCTTGGCTTTTTTTGCAGGAGGCTGTAAGGTCAGATTCCATAACCCAATGAATCATCTTCCCGTTTTAGTGTAATTTCTGGCTCTAGGTTTACCTCTTAATTCAGAAACTACAGCTAACATTTTAGATTGATTTCGTAACTTGGGATTAGGAGGTCTCACATATTTAGGAAGTATTCTTAAAGGGTATCCAGCAATCTTGGATTCCAGGGCCCTTCTGAACATTTGGGGTGATGAAATTTGGTATATAAGAGTTTTTATTTCCACATCACCAGGTAACGTCTGGGAGTCTTACTGAGAACAAAAAGAATCTGGGTTACATGGGTCGCAAATACAAGAAGTCTGCATGGCCACATTATAAGGGCTAATCTGGAATATAGGCTTTAATTCCCCACATTATTTAGTGCTAAGGGCCTCTTGGATATTAAAATTTTATCATTGTAGATCCTCAACCACCTTCTGCTCTTCTTGATAGTTGTAAATGAGAATGTGGACCTACAAGTCCATTAGGCTCCTTGGGACAACAAAGGGGAGATTCCAGGAACCAAAGAATCTTAATGCCATATTTGTAAGTAACTCTCGTCTTAAGATGTACCTTGTAATCCTAAAACTTACGTTTGTCCTTCAATTCTAATAGGGCCTGGTGTTTTTAGGTTGGCAAATATTTATTAGAAACTCTTAAGGGTAATCAGTATTCATGGATTCCACGTCCCTAGGAAACTTCTGGGCATTTGCCTATTTGTATACAGAGTTTGGGATCCACATCACGAGGGAACATCAGGGCATCTTGCTGAGAATGAAAAGGAAATCCGGTTCTAAGAGTACTATTCGCCAGAATCTACAGTGCCTCTTAATAAGGTTTAATCAGCAATCTGGGCTTCTAAGTCCCTATATTTTTCAGAGCTATTAGCTCCGTGGATTCTCTAAATCGGTCATTAGAGATCCCCAGGAAATCCCTGGTCCTCTTCATAGTTGTAATCGAGGAACTGGCCCTAAAAATACTTTTGTGTCCTAGGAACATCTACGACCATAATCACATACCCCTGGAATCAAATTGCATATTGGTACAAAATCTCTCGATTCAGGTTACCTCAAACTACCGATATTCCTTGTGGTCGGGCTTGTGGGAATTGTGACATTGTGTTTGGAAGATTCCATATTTGGGATGTTCTTGTTAAGGGGAACCAGGAATCTTGGATTCCAGCTCCCCAAGTACCTTACTGGAGTGTTTCTCTTGCTATCTAAACAACTGGAATTCTAAGTCACCAGGAAATGTCTCAGCGCCTTGCTGAAAATGAAACAGGAATCTAGGTAATGGGAGTCTTCATATACAGGAAACTACACGGCCTCTTGCTAAGGAAGAATAAGGAATTTTGGTTGTCCTAGTCCTCAATAACAAAAATCCACAGGGCGTCTTAGTAAGAGGCAACCAAGAATCTGTTTTCTGAAGTAGGAAACTGGGTAATGGGAGTACTCATATACAGGAAACTGCACTGCCTATTGCTAAGAAAGAATAAGGAATACGGTTTTCACAAGTCCTCAATGCCAAAAATCTACTGGGTGTCCTCAATTACAAAATATTTCAGGGCATCTTGCTAAGGGCTAAACACGAATCAGGGTTTTTGATATATGAATCTGGGGAAATGGAGTCCTCATAAAGGCAAATACACGACCTATGGCTAAGAAAGAATAAGGAAGCTGGGGTACACGTATTCTCAATCCCAAAGAACGACAGGGTGCATTTCTAAGGGCTAAACAAGATTCAGGGATTCGAAGCAGAAATGGGGGTAATAGTCCACATTACAGGAAATTCCACGGTCTCTTGTTGAGGAAAAATAAGGATTTTGTTTTACATGGTGTGTCACTGAAAAATCTGCATGGCGTCTTGCTAAGGTCTAAACAACAATCAGAGTTTCCAAACAGGATTCTGGGGAAAGGGAGTCCTCATATACAGGACACTACATGGCCTTTAGCGTAGGAAGAATGAGGAATCGGTATTACACGAGTCCTCAATGCTAAAAAATTCTTAGAGCGTCTTTCTATGGGACAAACAACAGTCAGGGCTTCGAGCTCCCCTCATGTTTTGGAGATATTTAGCATGTGGATAGTACGAATCAGTCAATTCAGGGCTCCAGCAACATTCTGGTCCTCTTGATAGTTGTAAACGGGTATCTGGCACTACAAGTCTGTTAGGTTCCTCGGGACAACTAAGGCCAGATTCTAGGATAAAAAGGATCATCTTGGCATATTTGGATGTAACTCTGTTCTTAAGGTGAACCTTGTAATTCTCAAAATTACGTTTGTCCTTTACTTTTGATTAGGGCCGAGGGTTTTGCAGTTGCCAAATGTTTAGTAAGTATTTTTAAAGGTAACCAGGAATCATGGATTCCCCTTTTCTAGAAAAATTCTGGGCTTCTGCCTTTTTGTATACAGAGTTTTGGAATCCACTTCGACAGGGAAAAACAGGGCATCTTGCTGAGAACGAAAAGGGATCCGGATTCTTGGAGTTCACATTCACAGAAGTCTACAGGACCTCTTGATAAGGTTTAATCAGGAATCTGGGCTTCTAGATACCCACTGTATAAGGATGTCTTGTACAAGGGAACCAGGTACCTTGGATTCCAATTCCCCAGGAAACTTCTTGGAATCTTTCTATTGATATCCAAAAAACTTGAATTCTACATCACCAAGAACTGTCTTGATGTCTTGCTGAGAAGGAAATAGGAATCTGGGTAATGGAAATCCTCATATACAGGAAACTTCATGCCTCTTGCTAAGGATGAATAAGGAATCTGGGTTACATGAGTCCTCAATACCGAAAATCTAGAGGGCTTCTTGCTAACGGTTCAATAAGATAAGGGCTTCGAGCACCCCTCATGTATTAGAGCTATTTGTTATGTGGATATTGCGAATCAGTCATTCCTGGACTCCAGCGACACTCTGGTACTGTTTGTAGTTGTGACGGGAATCTGG
>NW_007249036.1:0-751 GCF_000164805.1 Carlito syrichta
TTAGCTAATGAACTAGCTAGCTGACACAACCCAGCTAACTTAAATCATTAGCTAGCTAGTTATCTAGCTGACTCATCCAGCTGACTTAACGTGTTAACTGATTACCTAGCTAGCCTACTCAACCAGCTTACTCAACCCGTTTCCTAACTTGCTAGCTAGCCAATTCAACCAGCTGAGTTAATACATTAGTTAACTAGATAACTACCTGAGCCACCCCACTAACTCAACCCGTTAGTTAACTAGCCACCTAGCTGTCTTAACCAACTGATGAAATTAGAAAACTGACTTAACTTGCTGACTTAACTGGCTGTCTTAACTAGTTAGCTA
Source organism: Carlito syrichta (assembly GCF_000164805.1). Lineage (NCBI taxonomy): Eukaryota > Metazoa > Chordata > Mammalia > Primates > Tarsiidae > Carlito > Carlito syrichta. Next base: position 328 of record NW_007249036.1, read on the forward strand.
GCTAACATAACTATGTGAATTATATAATTAGCTAACTATTTAACTAGCTGAATAACTAGCTGACTTAATTAATTAGCTAACTAGTCAATAAGCAGACTTAAGTAGCTGACATATATTTAGCTACCAAGTGAGCTAGTTGATTTAGTTAGCTGACAGCTAGCTAGCTGGTTAGCTAGCTGAATTAGCTAAGTGACTTACGTAGTAGGCTAAAGAGATAGCTAACTGACTTAACAAGTTGTTTAACGAGTTATCTATCTTTTTTAACTAGTTGGTAAACGAGATATCTAGCTGAATTAACTAGTTGGTTAACGAGTTAGCTAGGTGACAACTTTCTGGCTGATGAGTCGTTCAACTAGTTAGCTGACTTAATACATTGGTTGACTACACAGCCAACTTGTTTGCTGGCATGAAAAGTTGGCCGAAT
>NW_007249036.1:1703-3830 GCF_000164805.1 Carlito syrichta
AGCTAGCTGACTAGCTAGTGGGCTATCTATCTGACATAACTAGCTAGAAAACAAGCTATCCAGCTGTCTGCAATTTGACTTAACTAGCTAGCTAACTGGCTAGTGAACTGGCTACCTGACCTAATTATCTAGCTGATTTGCTAGCTCACTAGCTAACTGACTTCACTAGCTACTTGACAATCAACCTGACTAGCTAGCTGACTTAACTAGCTAGCTGAATATTTAGCTGACAAGCTTGCTGACTTAACTAGCTAGATGGCTAGCAGGCTGACTTAACTAGCTTACTAACTAGTTGGCTGGATGCCTGGCTTCCTAGCGGACTTAACTAGCTAGCTACATGGTTGGCTAGACGGTTAGCCAACTGACTTAAATAGTTAGCTACCTGGCAGGCTACCTGGCTAGTCAGCCAGCTAGCTAGCTAGTGGACTGGGCAACTGTCAAGCCCGCCGGCTTAAATAGCCAGCTATCTGGCTGGAAAGTGGGATAGAAAGCTGGTTTAACTAGCCAGCCACCCTGGTGTTCAGTTGCCTAGTGAACGGGCTTAATTATCTGGCCACCTCCTTGACCAGGCTGATAATCAGCCAACTTAGCATGCCAGTCACCTAGCTAGCCAGCTGGATACCCAGCTGACTTATCTAGCTGACTTGAACAGCTAGCCAGCTGGCTAGCCAGGTGAATTAACTATGTAGCTACCTAGGTAGCCAGTCGGCTTGGCACTTGAATTAACAAGCTAACTTATCCAGATAGCCAGCTGGCTAGCCAGTTACCGCAACTAGCTGAAAAAACTAGTTAGCCAGAAGACTAGCCAACTGATTTAACTAGCTGACATCTCTAGCTAGTCAGCTGGATAGCCAGCTGGCTTAACTAGCTAGCTACAAATGTATACCACTGGCTTGCCTGCTGAATTAAGTACTTAGCTAACCAGCTGTCTAGTGAGCTGACTTAACTAGGTGACTTAACTATCTAGCGAACTGTCTAGTCAGCTGACTTAAGTAGTTAGCTAACCAGATAGACAGCGAGCTAGTCACAGACTTCAGTAACTGATTCAATTAGCTAGCCAGCTGACTTATCTATCTGATTTAACTAGCTAGCCAGCTGGTTGGCTAGCTGAATGAACTAGCTGACTTAACCAGCTAGCCAGCTGACTGACCATCTGACTTAATTAGTTAGATACCTGCATAGCTAGCTGGGAAGCCAGATGAATTAACTAGCTGACTTAACTAGCTAGCCAGCTGACTAGACAGCTGACTTAACTAGCTTGGTACCTACCAATCCAGCTGGAGAGACAACTGACTTAACTAGTTGACTTAACCAGCGATCAAGCTATCACACCTAGTTGATTTATCTAGTTAGTCACCTGGCTACTCACCTGACTTAACTAGCCCTCTATGTAGCTAGCTAGCTGGATAGTCAGCAGACTTAACCAGCTGACTTAATAGCTAGCCAGCTTTCTAGTCATCTGACTTAACAAGCTCGCTACCTGGTTAGCCAGCTGGATAGCCAGCTGACTTAACTCGCTGACTTAAATAGCTGGCCTGCTTGCTAGACAGCTGAATTAACTAGCTTGTTATATAGCTAGTCAGCTGACTAGCTAGCTGACTTTAATAGATGACTTAACTAGCTAGCCAGTTGTCTAGACAGCTGACTAAGAGTAGCAACTACCTAGCTAGACAGCTGGATAATCAGCTGACTTAACTAGGTGGCTTACTTATCTAGCCAGCAGGCTAGACAGTTGATCAACTATCTAGCTACCTAGCTAGCCAACTGTCTAGCCAGCTGGTTTAACTAGGTGTCTTATGTAGTTAACCAGCTGGCAAGCAGGCTGAACTAACTGCCTAGCTACTAGCTAGGCAGATGGAGAGCCACCTGAGTTAACTAGCTAGCTAACTATGTAGCCCGCTGGTTTGCCAGTTAACTTAACTACCTAGCTACCTACCTAACCAGCTGGCTAGTGTGCTGACTTAACTAGGTTACTTAACTAGCTAGCTAACTGGCTAGCCAGCTGACTTAAAAAGCTAGCTACCCAGCTAGGCAACTGGCTAGCCTACTGACTTAGCTCGCTGACTTAACTAGCCATAAAGCTGACTTAACTGGCTGACTTAACCAGCTAGCTAACTAGCTAGCCAG
>NW_007249037.1:0-2392 GCF_000164805.1 Carlito syrichta
TCGGGGACTCAGTCACATCATCCCAGCACTTTGGGAGGCCGTGGCCATCGACCAGCCTCAGTCCACAGGCCGAGATGTGCCCAGGCAACTCGGCGAGACCTCATCTCTACCCTCCGTTCCAAATGAGCCCAGTGTGGTAGCAGGTGCATGTCATTCTGGAGCATCAGAGGGCCAGAGAAAGACTCGCCGGAGCCCAGCGGGCCAAAGCTGCAGTGGCCAGGAGCGAACCACCGCCCTCCAGACTGGGCAATGGAGTGAGACTCTGACTCAAAGAATAAAAGGAAAAAAAATAATAAAAAGAAGATAATCTATTTATGTATGGAGTTGGCATCATCATGAACAGACAGAGATCATTTGGGAAGGAGGCCCCAGGCTTGGGCCTAGAGCTCCCGAAAGATGGTTGATCATAAGACAATTGGGCTGTGGCTTTGGGAGACTGAGACAGTGGACTGCTGGAACCCAGGAGTTTGAGACCCAGGTGGGTCCATGTGTGAGAGCTTGTCGCTCCAGGAGGCAAACACAGGAATCTCACATGTTAGTGCCCACAGTCCCTTCTACACGGGATGCAGTGGCCTTCATCCTAGGGGCATTCCTTTGCATCACCCCCACCGACACAATGTGCGAGTCCAGGCTGGGCACCTTGGCTAATGGCCATCAGTCCCATGCCCTGTGAGGCTGAGGTGGGAGGCAGCCTGAGCCCAGGGGACGGAGACCAATCTGGGTGATGTGGAAAGACCTTGTCTCAGCAAAAAGTCTCCAAAGTCGAGTCAGGTGTGGTGTCCCCCAGACTCCTGGCTGCTCAGGGTCCAAGGAGGGAGGAGTGCTTGGGGCCTGCAGGTCGAGGTTCCGGAAGCCATGTTTGTGCCGCTACTCCCCCGTGAGGCCAAGGGAGACTCCAGCAAAAACAAGACACCTCCCAAGTGCATCAATATAGGCATCCATGGCTCCTCACAGAATGGACTGCGTGGGTGGAAGATGATGGAGTGATCAGGAGAGGAAGGGGCTTACCTCCTGTCCAAAGGTGGCAAACCGGGTGACTGGAACCTGGGTGGGTCGTGGCATTGCTGGACAGTTTTGATCACTCTGTGTGCAACGGCACCTTAACTCAGGGTCATCTGTTCCGTGAGCTCACACGTGCCTTTGCCATGGGGCACGAGTGTGGAGGGTGGAAGCAGGCCTTGAGTAAGGCATGGTTGAAAGTGTGGGATGGATGTGCCCAGTGGCCACCCTTGAGTCCAGACAGGGCACCCTGGCTCATGGCCATCAGCCCTGTAACCTGGGAGTTCAAGGCGGGAGGCTGCCTGAACCCAGGTTTCTGAGACCAGCTAAAGCGTTGTGGCCAGACCTCATCTCGGTGATAGGTACCCCAAATCGAGTCTGGTGTGGTGATCTCTGGAGTCCTGTCTGCTTGGCAACGAGGCAGGATGACCACCTGAGCCACGTACGTTGAGGCCCCAGGAACCACAGTCGTGTAGCAGTGCACTGACCAGCTGAGGGAGACTCCAACGACAAAAAGTACATAGCATAGGGCTTTTATGGTTCCCCAGAGAAGTACATAACTTAGGGCTTTTATGGTTCCCCAGAGAAAGGTCTGCCTGGGCAGGGGACCATAAAGTGAACAGAGAGGAAGGGTTCCTCCCCTCATCCAAAGGTGTGAAGCCAGGTGACCAGAACCTGGGCTTGATGCAGCATTGCCAAACTACCTTGATAGCTCTGTGCCCGATGACCACCCTTGCTCAGGGCCGTCAGTTCCCTGAGCTCACAAGTGTCTTTTCCGTGGTGCATGAGTGTGGAGGGTGGAGGCAGGCCTTCTGGGACACATTGCCGAAGGCATGGGACGGACATGCCCCGTGGCCACTTTTGAAACCTCCTGCAAACGACAGGCTGTAAAATGCTATTTACACTCCCATCACTGTGGATGACTTCTTGCGTGCAGTGGCAGGGGTGGTGGTGGTGACTAGTATTATTTGGAGTTGGAATCCCACTCTGTCGCCCAGGCTGTGGGCAAGTGCATGCTCATGGCCACCGCAGACTCCAACTGCCAGGCTCAGGGTATCCTCCTGCCTCAGCCCCATGAGTGGCTGGAATCACAGGCCTCCAACACCACACCCGGCTAATCTTGGTATTTATTTTTGATGGCCAAGATGAAGTCTCACCCCATTTCCTGGGCTGAATTTGATCCTACAGGCTCAAGACTGGGCCATTCGCCTGGGCCTCAGGAAAGCCGGGATGCAGGTCTGAGCCCCTGAGCCCGGCCTGTGGCTGTGATGGTGGTGGTGATTGAAATTATTCTTCTGAGTCGGATTTCCACTCTGCTCTCCAGGCTGGAGCTCAGGGGCCTTCTCTAGGCCACTGTGTCCTCCACCGGCTGGGGTCTAGTGATCCTCCCACC
>NW_007249037.1:3025-6044 GCF_000164805.1 Carlito syrichta
AATGGTAAGGCGATTCATGCCTGTCTCCTCAGTAATCAGGGAGACTGAGATGGGAAGATGACTGGAGCCCGGGAACTCAAGACTAGGCTGGACACATAGCAAGCCCACACCTGGACCCCAAGCAAAACCCTAAAAAACCCTGGGTGAGGGTAGGCCTCGGCGGGAGGTTTGCCTCTAGTCCAGATTTTATGACCAGGCAGGAAGACCAGAATGTCGACCAAATGGAAAGCCTGTGATTGCAGAAGTTTGGGAGGCTCAAGCCAATAGGATGGCCTGAGTTGGGCACTTTGAAAGCAGCCTGAGCAACCTAGTGAGGAAAGAAAGATTGAAGAAAAGTAATCTATTATCCTGCAAATTTTCTGCTCTCAGTCCTTCCTCCCCCAACTCCCCATATGTGAGGGTCCCCAAGCTCAGCACCTTCCATCCCCTACCCCTGCCAATGACTGCCCCCACTTTGTTTGGGGAGTTCCCTAGACTTCCTGGCCTTGGTCCTGCCGGTTCTCCTCTCTGAGGTGAGAAATGTGTGCCAGGCAGGCCAAACATCTGACTTGGCAACGAGGTTCTTCTGCCCTGAAAGGACAGGAACACATCCCTCACCCTGGGGCATTTCTTCCCCCAATCCCATTTTTCCTTGATCTAAAGTCAGTTGCCCTGTGAACACATCAAGCACAGTTGAGAATCATTGCACTGTGTATGATTCTGATGTTTTAGGAGATAGGTCTGGCTCTGTGGGCCCAGGTTGGGGCCCGGGGACATGCCCGTCCTTCTCAGCCAGCTTTAAATCGCGAGCTAGCCAGGCTTGGTTGCTCAGCCTGTAGTCCCGAGCCTTTGGGAGGCTGAGGTGAATGGATTGCCAGAGCCCGCAGGTTTGAGACCTGCTTGGGCAGGAAGACCTCATCTCTACAATAAATCAAAAAATCAGCCAGGCGTGGTAGCTCATGCCTGTAATTCCAGGTACGTGGAAGACTGTGGCAGAGGGATCATCGGAACCCAGCAGGTCGAGGCTGTGGTGACCGGGAGTGGTCACTGCACTCCAGTCTGGGCGACAGAGTGAGACTCGAACTAAAAAAAAAAAAGAAATCACGAGCTTCATTGAGCCACATGCCTCAGCCTCCAGAGTGACCAGGACTATGGGCACCTCGACCCCAAACCCCTAAATTGAATGGGTGCAGAGACAGGGTCTCCCTGCATGGCTCTGACTGGCCTTGGGCTCCTATGCTCCAGCCATCCTCCCACATTGGCCTCCCAGAGTGCTGGATTTCCAGGCATGGGCCATAGCACCAGGCCTTCTGGTTCCTTTTTGACAAAGGACCAAGGCCGGGTTTGGGGCCTCACCCTGTCATTTCAGCACTTTGGGAGGCCGAGGCCAGTAGACGGCCTGAGTAGACCTTGAGTAACTCGGTGAGACCTCGTCTCTACCCTCCATCCCTAATGAGATGGGCATGTTGGCACATGCCTGTCGTCCCGGCTCCTCAGAAGCACAGGGGAAGGCTCACCAGAGCCCGGCAGGCTGAGAAAGCAATGGCCTCTAGAAAGCCACCACCATAAAGCCTGGGCGATGCAATGAGAATCTGACTCAATGAAAGAAAGGAAAAAAGAGAAAAAAAGAAGAGCATCCATTTGTGTATAGAGTTGGGATCATTGTGAACAGACATACATCATTTGGAAAGGAGGCCCCCACCTTGGGCCTAGAGTTCCCAAAAGACAGTGGATCAGCAGACAATTGGACTCTGGCTTTGGGAGGCTGAGGCAGAGGACTGCTGGAGATGGGGAGTTAGAGACCAGCTTGGGTCATGTAGCAAGACTTTGTCACTCCCCAGAATGCAAACACTGGAGTTACGTGTGGTGCTGCCTGCGGGCCCGGTTAAATGGCTGTGGTGGCCTCCGTCCTGGGGCATTCCTTTGCATTGTCCCTGCCAACAGAACATGCAAATCCAGGACAGCCACCGTGGCTCATGACTGTTAGTCCCATGCCCTAGGAGGCAGAGGCAGTAGGCTGCCTGAGGCCATGGGTCGGAGACCAGCCCAGGTGGTGTGGCCAGATGACGTCTCTGTGAGAGGTACCCAAAATCGAGTCAGGCATGGTGGCCCCCGGAGTCCCAGCTGCTGGGGACTGGAGATGGGAGGACCACCTGAGCCCTGCAGGTCAAGGACCCAGGAGCGCCGATTGTGCCCTGCACCCCAGACGGCCCGAAGGAGACTCCATAGACAAAAAAGACACCTCCTATGTGCATCAATATGAGAGTCCATGGCTCCTCAGGGAAAGGTCTGTGTGGGCGGGGAAGACTGTGTGATCCAGAGAGGAAGGAGCCCTCTGCCCACCAAAATGTACTATACCGGGCAACTGAAACCTGTGCTTGCCGTGGCATTGCAGTACCGTCTTGATCACTCTGTGCCCAACGGCCACCATAACTCGTGGCTGTCTACTCTGTGATCTCACACATGTTTTTTCCGTAGGTCATGAGTGTGGAGAGTGGAGGCAGGCCTTTTGAGTCACATGGGTGAAAGCACGGGACGGACTTGCCAGTGGCCACCTTTGAAACCTACCCTGAACAACAGGGCAGAAAGTACCTTTTCCTCTCCCATCCCTGAGGGTGAAACCTTGCACTGGGTAGCAGGGGTGGTGTTGGTTGTGGTGGTGTTGATTATGATTATTTGGAGTCGGAATCCCACTCTGTCACCACGGCCGCAGTGCACGGGCTCACTCATGGCCACAGTGGACTCCATCTGCCCGGTTCAGGTGATCCTCCCACCTCAGCCCACCCAGTGGCTGGAACCACAGGCCTGCGCCAGCACACACAACTAATCTTTTGATTTATTTTTCATGGCCGAGGTAAGGTCTCGGGCCATGTACCAGGCTGGTGTTGGACTCACAGGTCCAGGCCATCCACTCACCTGGGTCTCCGACAAGCTGGGATTCCAAGCTGAGCCCCTGTGGCCAGCCTGTGAGTGTTATGATGGTAGCCATTGGCATTATTATTCTAAGTCAGAGTCCCGCTCTGTCACCCAGGCCAGAGGG
>NW_007249038.1:0-1149 GCF_000164805.1 Carlito syrichta
TCATGAATTACATGTAAAAAAATTTCTTTGTGAATTACCATCCTCCAAATACCTGTCAACATATTTTTCAAGTTCTTTCTCATTAATTTAAAGCAGAATATATCTGTATTTTCACTTTTTGCATAACTCTAAGTATTTCTGTTTTGTTTATTTTTTCTTTATAACAATTATAGGTCAGCTTCTAGCTACTGTTGCACCAAATCTTTTGCTACCTTAAGCTTCTTAGATGGTATAGGAAAGAGAGAAGGCCCAAATTGGAGAGGAGAACAGAAAGGGCTGCACCAGCATCCAGGAGGAAATTTATTTTCCTCCCTTCAATTTCCAAAATGATGAGGAGCTCCTAGACAGTAATGGCAATTTGAGCCATTGCAACCAAAGTGAAAAGCCCTGGGCCCCATCAGTCCTGCTGGACCATTTGTAAAGTTGGCTTTGGAACAACTTGGCTGGACCAGATAACTTGACCCTCTGGGGACAGTCTGACTTCTAGTGGTCCCTTTTGCATATTGGACAAGGATAAGGTGGCAGCCCCTCTTTTGGCTTCCCCCCATTGCTTTTGAAGTGCCCTGGCTCATTGCATCCATAGGAGGTTATAGGAACCCTTTGGGGATTCTGGCGTTATAAATTTGAAAAGTGTTCATTAAAAGTTCTGCCTTCTTTCTGTGTTTCTTCTTTTATTCTTGAGCCTCCTCATGGTCCCTTTTGAAAAGAGCAAAGTGGCCACTTTCAGGAGGTTTTCTAGTGTGCTATCTGGTCCTATGGACTGTTTCTGCAACTTCCTTCTAATGTTGGGAGGTGATTGAGTGATAAACTTGTCCTTTAAGATAAGTTGTCCTTTGACTGATTAAAGAGGCAGTTGGGTATCCTTAATTAAAGCCTCTCTTAATCTTTACAGAAAAGAAGGGGGATTCTCATTGGGTCTTTGATCAATCATGGATACTTTAGAATAATTCAGAGGTTTCATTCTGATTTTTCTCAAACATTCTAATATGCACATCTGAGAGTGTTTCCTTCTCCATTTCCCTAGGTCCACACTGGAATCCCATCTAGTGTTTTCTGATGATACTGCTAATTTCCCTGTAAGATAAGGTTTCTCCCATTCCTTACCACCACAAGAGAGGCACGGTTTATCCCCAAATTTCCCTGCTGCTT
>NW_007249038.1:2162-6067 GCF_000164805.1 Carlito syrichta
ATTAAGGAATTCAGACATCAAAATAATGGGTGAAAGAAGGATTTTATTAAGCAAAAAAGCTCTCCAGCAAAAGAGAGGGGAACTAAAATGGGATATGGTGCTCGGAGCTTGCTTGTGGCTTTATCTTATTTTTTCTGGGGTGTTTCTCTCACTTACCTCTTATCAGCCCCTTACTTCCTGAGATCCAGTTTGTACTGTACATGCAGGTCCTTGTCCAAATTTACTCCCACTTGAGTATTACCCATAAGTACTACAGAAAAGCCCATTTGAAGGGGTGAAACCACAATCCAAATGCTATACTAATGATATTATAATAAGCTAAGGTCAAGTCAGGACATTCAATTAAGACACTGTGTCTGCATTTAAGTGGCAACAAGTCTATTTAAGTAGTACATCCTGGGTTTAGAGACACTTACAATTGCATTAATCATATTTTCAGCTATCAGCTACATAACAGGGGTTGTGCAGGGGTGTTCCTGCAGATGTTATATATCCTCAAGACCCTCCCTCTCTATCTGCCTAGTCAGCTTCTATCTCTTCTCTCAATGTCTTACTTTGGATATTTAGATATCACAGTATAAAAAGGTTCGGTGCCTCATTGAAGCCCAGGATTCTAAATTCTTAAGACCTTTTTTTCTACAACATACACTTGCTTGGTCTAAAAACAACCCCTTTATCCCAATTCAGACCCACTTTTGAAAGAATCAGATAAGGTTGCCAAAAGTAATGTCTGTGTCGGCCTGATTGCACATTCAGTGGCCATTCCACACAAAGGGCACCATCATCCTCCAGTATGATCCAGTTGCCTGACCCATAATGCACAGCTGAGATGGTGGAATAAGATAAGCCCCAGTGTACCAGATGAAGAAGCTTATCCATAAACAAGTCTAGTATGCTAAAACCTGTTAAAAATAGCATTTTGTCTTATTAATTCTTAACAAATATACCTGTCTCTATCCTTAGATAGTTTACAAGTCATAGAACCAACTATAGCTTAGCTCTTGAAGAGTGCTCTGGATAAAAATTCAAAAAAACCACCTCACCAAGGGTACCTGCATAATGAACATTTGTATACCTAACACAGAATTGTACCCTACATCTTTAAAATTAAAAATTTTTGAAAACTACCCCACACAATACAATCAAAATTGTATTAACATGTTAGCAGTTTTAAATATATATAATTATAATTCATATTAAATATAGCAAAATTTAAAGGCAATCTGTTTGATACAAGAATAAAATATATAAATTGAGGAATATAACAACTACAGAAACATTTATAACTGCATATGAAAAAATACAGAGTAATTTTTAATGAAATATTTTAAAGAATATTAACTGGTACATTTGAAAGGACAGAATTCAACAGGCCAATATAAACACACCACTTAAGCAAGAACACTGGTTCCTCATAAGGAAGATTAAGATAAGTGAAAATCACTGCCAAACTTTTCAACCTGCTATGCACTTTGAAAAACTTATACAATCTTTATTGCTGGGTAATATTCCATTGTGTATATATACCACATTTTTTTATCCAGTCCTTTTTGATAGGCAAATTATAAACCTCACAGCAACTTGGGTGAATTTAAAGTCTATAATACTCAATGATCTATGACAGAAATAAAGAACTGAGTACCACATGTTCTCACTCATAAATAGACCCTGTACAAATATCATAATACTATAAGAAAGGAATTAGCAATAGTAGAAAATTGCCAGAGGAGGGAGGGGGCACACTTCATCAATAAGGGCACCCAATCTCAAACCTGGATTCTCTAAAAGATATGGTGCAAATGAGAGATGGATTTTTGTATGTTAGTTGTTTTCAGTCTTGATTCTGCTGCCTTGGTTTCTAAATTATGATTTAAAAAAATTTGAATCTTGAAGTAAATATATATTTTGTATCAACATGTAATGTAATTGTCCTAAACATTTATTTTCTTCTATCATGCCTACAATCTAGAAACAATTTTTTTAAATGACTTGAGTTTATTCAACCTCTGCCTGTTACCACCTAATTTCCCCCATAAGAAAAAATAATTCACAATTCCACAAAAATAACTGAGTATCTGGGATTTGCTTTAACTTACTTCAGAAAAACATGGGAGGGAATAGATGAAACAAGTGGCAAATCCTTGGCAATTCTAAAATCTGGATGTTTTGTATGTGATGATTCATTAGACTAATCACTCTTTTTTAATGTTTGTAATTTTTCGTTGCAAATATTTTATTAAAGTTCCTAGGTTACAAATAGAATTAACAGAAGCACAAAGTTAAAAATTGTAAACAAAGCCTATTTCTTTTCTTTGTCGCCCAGGCTGGAGTGTAGTGGCATGCTCATGCAGCCTTGACCCCTGGGCTCAGGTGATCCTTCTGCTTCAGCTTTCCAAGTAGCTGGAACTACTGGCACGTGCCATCGCGCTTGGCTAATTTTTGTTTTATTATACAGATGAGATCTCGCGAATTTTCCCAGGTTGTCTCAAATCCACAGACTCAGGCAGTCCTCTCACCATGGCCTCCCAAGGTGCTGGGTTTATAGGCATGCGCTACTGTGTCCAGTCTAAACTTCTTTCTTTCTTTCTTTCTTTTTGAGTTGGAGTCTCACTCTGTCATCTAGACTGGAGTGCAGTGGCACGCTCATGGCCACTGCAGCCTTTACCTGCTGGGCTCAGGTGATCCTTCTGCCTCAACCTTCCAAGTAGCTATAGCCATGAGCATGTGTCACCATGCTTGGCTAATATGTAAATATATATATTTGATTTATTATAGAGATGAGATCTTACCATGTTGCTCAGGCTGGTCTCGAACCCCTGAACTAAGGCAGTCCTCTCACCTCTGTCTCCCAAAGTGCTGGGATTACAGACTTGAGCCACCAGACTGGCCTATAAAACCTATTTTTAAGGAAAGCTTATGGACAATGTTTACAGAGCTTCATGTAAAATATAAGACTTCTGGGACTGCAGATATAGTTGCATTTACTTATAATCACCAATCATGATAATCCAGGCATTGCTCTTGTCCTTTGAGGAAGGAAATAAATAATTATGAATTTTCGACTTGTACTTCTTGGGAAAATAAATTATTTGCCTTATGCTTTTCATATTCAAAAAGATATTTTTCATATTATCTATTACTAGTAGTAGAATTTTTGGTAATTTCAATTAAATTCCTGACTTGCAACTGTACACTTTTTCTCCTTTAGAAAAAAAATAATTTAAAATCTAAGTACAGTTCATATTTTGTTCTCCTTTTTAAAAATATTTCCCTTTTAATGCTAACATTTAATTAGTAGCCAATGATAAACTTTTTTTTAAGAGACAAGATCTTGCTCTGTTGCCCAGGCTAGTCTCAAACTCCTAGGCTCAAGTGAGTCTCCTACCTCAGCCTCCCAAGAAGCTGGGGCTACAGACGCTAGCCACCACACACTTGGCTTGTATATTCTTGTATGTAGACAAACTTCTTTAGGAAATAGCAATCACTTTTATATGCTTTTGATTTTTTTCTAGGTTTGATATAGGCCCAATTCTCAAACAAGAAACTATTCATGTGCCACCCAGCAGCACCACAAAGGAACTAGAAGCAGTGTTGTCAAGATTGGGTGCCAGCATGGTATAGTTAGGTTTCCTAAGTGGTTATGATGAAAAGAATGATTTTATGACTTGTAATTTTAAGTTTCTTTTTTTAAAAAAGCAACAAAAGAATGGCTCCTATCCCTGGCTTTCTAAAGATTAGCCTGGCATTTGTGATATCTTAGAAATCTTTGAGAATTTACACCGTTTCAAGTGAAATGGGTGATCTTATATGCTCCACCACATTTCGTAATGGAGCCTTTAGACTGCTCTTCCTAATTTCACTCTCTTTACTCTCATATATATATCTTGCATCCCTGTCAGACTGAG
>NW_007249038.1:6696-9247 GCF_000164805.1 Carlito syrichta
TGTGTTGGAACTGGGATTTGAACTCAGAGCTGGGTGACTCCAGAGTGCTTCTACTGTTATGAGGCTCCACTGCATTCTTTTCTATGGGGTGGGAGTGTGGATAGGTGAGCACAGAGTGTCCTGATGCCAAGCTTGCCCAGCCAGACAGAGCCCAACCTTACTAGAAGTGAATCAATGACCTGCACTTGACAGAGAGCAGCATGTCCACTGAGCCTCTCCTGATCAGACGCGTACCCTCACAGCTGAAGCCAGTTTACTACCTTACCCTGCTTTTCTGTTTTTGTTCTTTTCATCTTGAATATATCACTCGATCACCCTTTTTTTTGTAGCTCATTTAAGTTTTGAAAAATTTGCCTGAAAGTCTGAACAATGGAAGGCAGCAGCCAAAAGAGGGAGTGACATATTGTGAGTGAAGGTCACAGACACTATTATGTTTTTCAAAGAGCTTCTGTTCATCATGATGGCATCTGAACACTCTGACTTTTTCACTGTACTTTTCCCTTAATTTTAACTACAGATTGCATGCCCACTTGTATGTTATTTTCCAAAGAATGGTTGATAACCTTTGTCTCTCCTTCTTAGCTTGTAACCTCATGAAGGATTGGACATTTTTTTTGAACTTTTTATTTTGAAAAGTATTAAATGGAGTTAAATTGAAAGACTAGTATAATGAATACCAGTTTACTCCAACATCAATAATGATTGCACCATATTTTCTTTCTCTCTTTCTATGTGTTTATTTGGTATGCATATATTAAAACTTGCTTACTCATTTGGAAGTATGAATATTGACCTTTAGTCTCTAAGTACTTTATTTGATTTTGAGTTGGAGTCTCACTCACCCAAGGGGGTGTGCAATGGCATGTTTATGGCTGCCATAGCCTCGACCTTCTAGGCTCAGGTAATCCTTCCGCCTCAGCTTTCCAAGTAGCTGGAACCACAGGTGTGCACTACCATACTCGGCTAATTTTTTTGATTTACTGTAGATATGAAGTCTTGCCAAGTTGTCTAGCTGGTCTTGAATCCTTGGACTCAGGCCATTCTCACACCTCTGCCTCCCAAAATATTGGGATGACAGATGTGAGCTACCATGTCCAACCAATCTCTAAGTACCGAAGCATGCATTTTCTAAGAAAAATGATTAACTCCTTATAGCATCAACTATCCAGTCCATACTTAATTGTTCCTAATTTTCCAGAAGTTGTATTTTATACTTGTTTTATTTTTCAAATAAGTTTTCAGTTGTAATTACTTGTTAAATCTCTTTAATCTCTTTAAAATAATTATTGCACTATTTTTCCCCCTCTGTGTCATTGACTTTTTGAAGAAACCAGGCCAGTTATCTGATTTGTTTTCTTCCAGTGTTGTTTAACTTTTTCCCCATCCCTTATATTTCTTGTAAATTAGAAATTCTAAAGGTTGACTAAATTCAGGCTTAAGGTTTTTAGAAGGATTATTTTATAGATGATACCATGTTTCAGTGACATTTGTTTCAGCTTGTTTTTAATTTTAGGAATTGCTTTTTATGGTCCTTTATGATTAAATTTTATTTTTTGAATATGTGAAACAGGTATCTGATTCAAAAGTTAATATACACAGAGAAGCCTCACTTTTGTCCCCTCAAGTCTTAAGAGTATAACTTTAGTAAGCCAGGATAGCAGGGTATACCACAACTAGTGAAGCTAAGTTTGATCACTTGGTTGAGATGGTGACTACCAGATCTTTCCCAGTTAAAGATGTGTTTTCCCATTTGCAATTAGAGGATAATCTGAGGGGTATTATTTAGGCACTGTGAAAATATTCTGTTGCCTAACAACTTTTGGTTCTAGCACAGATTGTTGTTTCTTGCGTGAATGAATTATTTCATTATGGATTTCAAAATGGTAATTTTCCAATTCCTTTTACATTTCATAGCTGATATTGCTCTGGAAAGAAGAATTTTTTCTTATTAATTGGAGATAAATTTTAATTCAACCTAAAATGAGGATAAAGGCATAATTCTTTTTATTTAGTTAGAGTAAGAGATTGGTGCCACAATTGTCTTTAATTATGTAGTATATGAGTTTTTTCCAGTGTCATTTGACTAATAGAGTTCCATTTATTATGTTTTACAGTGTATTAGAATTACAGTTCTTTGTGCTGCTCAGAAAATCTTTGAGCAGCTCAGATTTCCCAAATTTACCCCTTAAAATTGGCTCTTGCATCTGCTTAACACTCGCCACTACTTTTGAGTGCTTCCTTACTTTCTACCACAGCATGTCCCAGGTTCCACTGGTCAGTCCTCCCCTGTTGGAATCAGTCATTTCTCCAGGAAGCCCTTGTTCATTTTAGTGGGGTTGATACTTAGAGACCATCTGGTACAACAGTGTACCCCAAAATATGGTGTCAGTGGAAAAACCAGAAAGTATATTTGTTGTTCAACAAACCCCTGTTAATGGGCATTTGGATTGTTTCCAATCTTTTGCTATTTCAAATACTACGATGATTCTGTAATTCTACAAGCAGTAGGGAAAAAAACAACTACTATGAGTAACTTCTATGCACAAGTTAC
>NW_007249039.1:0-1135 GCF_000164805.1 Carlito syrichta
TGGTTATCTGTTTTTCCTCAGAAGGCATTAGGAGGACCTTAATTTACCCAGGGACAAGCTCCCAGCAAGTGCCACCCAGCAAAGGGGGACAGGGGAAAAAAGTGCCTGAGAGCTCTGAAAAGCCACCACACAGTGTAGCAGCCACCAGCAAGGTGGGACACAGATCTGGTATGGCATACAGAACACATGTGGCCAGCATTGTCAGCACTGCTAGGGAAACAAAAGCCTGGCCACACCCCAGGAGAGGAGACACACTCTCATTCAGTGTGGTCCATCCTGTGGTTCCTCAGGTGCTGGGTCCTGAGACTTGCAAGGGCTGTTGGGCTGCAGCTGCATGAACTTCAGTAAGAAAGAGAAGTGAAAATTCCTGAGCAAACTCATAGGAGCCACCCACGAAACTTATGCTCAAATTCCCAACCAAATTCATTGTTTTCTAGAACAACTTCCACTTGAAATATTATAAGATAGTCTCCCTACACAAAATTATTATGATTATTTTGTTTTTAAATTTTATTATAAAGATGTGGGGTACAATTCATGGTTAGGTATACAAACATTGAACATGCATGTACCCTTGTTTATGAGGTATACCCCTCCTTCCCCTAGCAGTTTCTCTCAACTGCCAATCCCAACCCATTCTCCTGACAGTTTCCCACTACTGTCAATTGCTTTCTTATAGCATTATACTTGTTCAAGGTCTGCATATGAGTGAGAACATATGGAACCCTGTTCCTTGCTTCTGTGACAAATCACTGAGTATGATCGGTGCCAACTCCATCCAAGTTGCTGGAAAGTCCTTACATTTGTTCTTCTTTATGGCTGCATAATATTCCATTGTGTATATGTACCACATTTTTTATACAGTCCAGCTTCAATGGGCAACATGGTTAGTTTCATATTTTCAGGTTTTTGCTATTGTGACTGGAGCTGCAACAAAAATACATATGCAGGTATCATTTTGGTAGAATGATTTGAGTTCCTCCGGGTATATTCCCAGTAGGAGTATTGCTGGGTCATATGGAAGGTCAATTTCTAGTTCTTTCAGAAACCGCCACACTGTCTTCCAAAGAGGTTGTACTAGGCTGCATTCCCACCAGCAGTGTAGAAGTGCTCCTTTTTCTCAACATCCTCACCA
>NW_007249039.1:1582-7635 GCF_000164805.1 Carlito syrichta
TCTCTTATAGGCCTTTAGGGTTCTGAATAGAAATTGAATCCCAGCTCCAATTTCCATAAGAGTGTCTCCTGCACTTTCCAAGATTCTTATAGTTTGACGTTTTACATTTATGCCTTTGAACCATTTAGAGTTAACTTTTGTATATGGTGATAGGTAGGGATCCTGTTTCAATCTTCTGCATGTGGTCAGTCAGTTTTTGCAGCACCGTTTACTGAATAGGTTCTCCTTTCCCCAGTGGTTATTGTTGGAGGCTTTGTCAAATATGAGTTGGTGGAGGAAATGAGGCTTTGCTTCTGGAATCTCTATCCTGTTCCATTGCCTATGTGCCTGTTCTTGTACCAATACCAGGTTGTTTTGATTACTGTAGCCTTATAGTAAAGTTTGAAGTCTGGAAATGTGATACCTCCTGCTTTATTTCTTTTGATAAGGATTGTTTTGGCTATTCGTGGTTGTTTATGTTTCCATATGAATTTCTGTATTGTCATTTCCAGGTCTGAGAAGAATGCTGTTGGTAGCTTAATGGTATTATGTTGAAACTTGGTACCGATGCCTTAGAGCTGTACAGTTCAAGAGCTTGGATCATAGTTGTGCCAAGAGTTACAGGGATAAAAACATAAATTAAACATGGCATCCACCCTTGAGAAACACTAGTCCCCACTCACCTCTCAAAACCACCCCTCCCCTCCCCTCCCTGGTTACCCAGGACATTGCGCTGAGGCGTGGGAATGGCACTGCTCTGTTTACAGGAAGCTCCCACTCAACAATATGCTGTTATGAGGATTCTTGTGGACTGGAGGCAAGGAAGGAAGGCAGGCTCAGGAAGGGACTATAACTGTGAGCATAAAGAGAAGTAGGAATAACGTTTAGCTGATCAAGATTCTTGCTCCAGAGCTCTCAAGTTAGAGGAGTGGAAAGCTGCAGCAGAAAGAATCTGAGAAGAGGTTACCCTGTTCCATTATAGGACTCATGAGATAAAATTGCCAAAAGGACGCTCCACAGACTTGAGAGGCAGAAGAAATCGGGATTCAGAATCAAGGAAAATCTACAATACTTTTTTTTGGAGTCTGGGTCTCGCTCTGATGTCAAGGCTGGAGTGCAGGCATGAAACATTGTGCCTGGCCCATTTTTTCTTTTCTAAAAAAGGAACAAAATGAGTGACAGCCAGAATGTGGAGAAAATAGGGCCCTCAAATATTGTTGGTGGGAGCATAAATAAGTTCAAATGCTGAGGAAAATAGCTTGGTGGGTCTGCAAAAAGTTAGAGAATTATCACATGAGCCAGCAGCTTCACTACTGAGTAAATACTCCACAACATTGACAATAGGCACTCAAACAACTAACCCACACTCTCACTGCAGCACTGTTCACCAGAGCCAGAAGGTGGAGGCAGCTGGAGTGTCCATTAACAGATAGTAGGAATGTATAAGATGAGCATGCAGTAGATAGTACTCAACATAAAAAGGAGCAAGAAGGACCATATGCCACATCGTGGGTGATCCCCAAAACATGCTCTGTCAGAGAAGCCAGGTCCAGGCCACAAGTTAGGACTCCATGTACATGAAATATACAGAATAGGCAAATCTACGGGGAGAAGATATTGTCACTAGGGCATCTTAAATAATCTAGAATCTAAATTGGTGGCTTCATTGGTGTTGTGGTTTTGCTGTATTTAAAATGTTCTTCAGTTCCAAACAGGCTTTTCCCACTCTGAAGACACATTCCTTTCTTAGAGAAAAGGAAACTACAAAAACTGTTGAGAGTTCTCAAAGAACATTTAAAAACAAGCATGCCATTCTGCTGGGTACTGAGCTATAATTATTAGTTGTTCTTAAGCGAATTCAGATAATATAAAAATGTCAACTTTTTTTGAAGGTGGGGCAAGCTTTTACAAAACACTTAAGTTCATTGGAGAAATAAATATTCAAGAGGAGCTAACTAACAACATAAAAAAGAAATATGATGGCAGATATTTCATGATAATTAAGACTGTAATAGGATTATAAATACTACAAAGGAAAGGTACAACCAAGAAACAGATCCATATATAAAAACAAAGGCCAGAGAGAGTCATCACAAGTTAAGGAAGAGGAGAAGACGCAGTGTTTTTTGGTTGGCTGGTTATCTGGGAATGGATCACAGAGAGCAAGGTGGTTCATGCCATAAGCTGGGCATTCCTTTGGGTAGAGAAGAGGAAACTATGTTAAAAGCCAAACAAAACTGGACAAAAATAGCAAACTTCAGTAGCATGACATGAAAAAGATTCTCAATCATTCCCTCAAGAACTTTAAAAGCCCTTTTTATGTAAAAATTGGTAAAAATAAGTCAACTGGAAAAATTCACAAATATAGCAAAGAGTAGATATTCTTACAAGGATATCTAAACCATCCAAATCCCTAGGAACAAAACTGATGGCAACTAAGTAGACAAAAAGATAAGATATGTACACACTATTTACAAGAGACAAAATGCTGTTTATTGAATTTTTTGGAAAAATGATTGATTCTAGTTCTGATTACCAATAAGGTTAAAGCAGGGGGATAACGTTCACTTATATAGTTAAAGATTTTTGTGGTGTCATTTTGTTTTGAATGATGCTGAGTGTTTGGTAAAAGATATTCAGATACCTTGCTGGCAGGAACATATGATGTGAGAGAACTATACATCCCTTAAGAGATTTTGCCAGTTTGTATGAGGAGCAAAATGGTCATATACTTAAACAAAAGTCCCATTTATGTATTTATTTACTTATTTAAGCATTTTTGAATAGTGGTCTCACTCTGTTGCCCAGGCTGGAGTGCAGTGGCACAATCATGGCTCACCACAGCCTCAACTACCTGGGCTCAGGTACCTCTTCCTTCTCTGCCGCCCTGAGTATTAGGCGTGAGGCACTGTGCCTGGCCAAAAGTCCCATTTCCACACTAACAAAATAATGTCCACACTAACAAAATAATTATACACATGTAAAAATAGCAGATGTTGATGCCATTTATAAGTAGCAAACAAAGAAGGAATATTTACTTCTCTGACAATAGAAGAATAAGTTTGATCCAATGACAAGTTAGAACAGCATCAGGAAACATAGGCCTGCTGGACAAAGGCAGCTGTCTGTTTTTGTTTACCTGTGAGTTCATAATTTTAAAAATATTTTATGTGTTTTTGGGGAAAATAACCCCAAATAATATTATATAATACACATAAATTATGTGAGTTATATGAAGTTCATATTTCAGAGCCCCTCCCTTTAGATAACACTCAAAGGTACTTTTACACTACAATGGAAGAGTTCACTAGTACAGACCATATGGCTCACAGAACGTAAAATTTTATGTGTGGCTCTTTACAGACAAAATTTGTAGTCTGAGTAGAACACTGTGCACCCATAAAAAGCATTCATGGTTGGGTGTGGTGGTTCATGTCTGTCATTCTAGCCCTTTGGGGAGGCTGAGATAGGAGAATCCCTAGAGCCCAGGTGATTGAGACCAGCCTGGGCAACACAGTGAGACCTCATCCCTATAAAAACAAAAATTTAAAACATCAGTCTAGTTCCAGCTTCATGGGAAACTGAGGCAGAAGGATCAGCTGTGCCCAGAAGGTCAAGGCTGTGGTGAGTGTGACCAGGCTACTGCACTCCAGTCTGTGCAACAGAGTGAGACTCTCCTCCTCACCCCTCAAAATCTCATGAAGCATTTGTAACAGTGAGTTAAGCTGCATATGTTATTATGACAAAAAGGCATGTCAGGTATGGTGGCTCAAGTCTGTGATCCAGCACTTTGAGAGGCCAAGGCTAGAGGATTGCTTGAGTCCACAGGTTTAAGGTCAGCCTGGACAACATGATGAGAGCTCATCTCCACAATAAAATCAACGAATTAGCCAGGCATGTTTGTGTGCAACTGTAGTTCCAACTACAAGGAAGGCTGGGGCTGAAGGATCACCAGAGCCCTGCTTGTCGACACTGGGGTGGCTGTGAGTGTGCCACTGCACTCCAGTCTGGGTGATGGATAAAGACTCCAACTCAAAAATAAAATAAAATGAAATAAAATAAATAAAAAGGCAAGATGTCAAGGTGGCATATATTCCAAAATGACCTAGAAATGTGTAAAAGGTTATGGTTTTAGGTAGTGGGACCTATGAGGGATGCGATATTCCTTCTACTCTTCAGCTGTCTTGATATTCTATATGAACAAGAAATACTTTCTAATGGTAAACAAGGCTATTTAAAAGAATAAGCAGTGCAGATGTTCAGTGACTGAACTTGAGAGTCTGAAATCAGCACTTACTTGTCAACACAAATTTCCCAGTTGTAAAGATGTGCAACACAATTTATTGTTTTACCATTCTATAAACAAGGCCAGGAAACCATTTATATTCATGGCTGTTATGTTCAAAGAGAAAAGAGGGAGAAGGAAGAGAAGGAGGAAGAGACAGAGAGGAAGAAAGAGAATGAGGAGAGGGAGGGGGAGAGAAAGAGAGGCAGAGGGAGGAGAGGGAGGAAGAGAAAGTGAGGAAAGAGAGGAAGGAGATAGGCGGGGAGAGGGAGAAGGAGGGAAAGGGAGGGAAAGAGAGAGGGGGGAAGAAGGAAAGGGGAGGGAAGAGAGGGAGAAATTCACCCCGCTTTGTATCCTCATGGTGTCTGTCTCACTCCAACCCTAAATCCACCTGAGAGAATGTGAAGTCCTGAGAGCTGAAGCTTCGTTTGTCATTAGATTCCCTTCGACTTTCACTGCCAGAACAATACAGTGTGTAGCAGAGCTTTCCAGAGTGAGGGCACCTGGCAGGCTAATCAGACAAATCCCACCCTCCTCTCAGTCTGCCCCCATTTTTGTCTAGAGGAAAAACCCTTTGGAACTTGTCTACCAGCACCAACGGGAATGTTTGCTTCTCTTACCTAGATCTTTCATCAAGACTGCCCCTCTCATGTGTATTCATTGCTTCATACACACTTCACTTTAAATAATGTGGATTCTTGTCACCTACACTTTTTTTTTTCAGAGATGGGGGTCTCACAGACTGGAGTAGAGTGGCACAATCAAACTTGTGGCAACCTTGAACTTCTGGGATCTTCCCACCTCTGCCTCAAAAATGAATAGGACTACAGCCATGTTCCACCACATCTGGCCCTCTCCATCCACTTGTAATACTTAAAATGCCCTTAGCAAGGCTATGTCCCCAAGTTAACAGTGAAATGCTTCAACATTTTCAACAATTACATTTGGCCTAACTGACATATTATGTTTCCCTAATGTAAATAAGTTCAAATTTCAGGAGTTTCCTTCATCCTGTAGTTTCAATTGTGTAGGAATTCACAGCAGGCATCCTAAAAAGGACACACAAGTCACTATTAAAACAACTGGTTGTTAAAATTTACATACCTGCCAGGTGCTGTGACTCACACCTGTATACCAGCACTTTGAGAGGCTGAAGTGAGAGGACTGCTTGAGCCCATGAGTTCGAGAACAGCCTGGACAACTTGGGAAGACCTCATCTCATCAACCAGTTGGGCATGGTAGTGCATGCCTGTAGTTTTGGCTACTCGTAAGGCTGAGGTGGAAGGATTGCCTGAGCCAAGCAAGTTGATGTTAGGATGACCATGAGTGAGTGTGCTACTGCACTCCAACCTGGGTGATGGAGTGAAACTTCAACTCAAAACAAAAAACAAAACAAAAAATTTCCATACATGTTAATTGTGCAAACATTAGAAAACAGATGACAACACTGCAATCTCTCTATGAAGGTGCGGATGACTGGCATATTACCTTCTATTCTTCCCCTGTGCAAACACAGGTTTCCCTCACTCTTGCTGTTACAGTAGAAAATAAAACTGCTTAAACACATGTTTGGAGGTGGTACTGGTATCTCTTCTATTAACCAAATTCTTGCATCTCACTATCCAAAAAACAAACAAACAAAAAAAAATGCATTTGTTCACATATGAGATTATCAGAACTCACTCTCCATGCTTTCACTACTGGATTTTAGAAACCAAGTAAGTTCGGATAGAGAAAGATACTCAACAATGTGTGTGTTTGTGTGTGTGTGTTTGTGTGTGTGTGTGTG
>NW_007249040.1:0-981 GCF_000164805.1 Carlito syrichta
TGGTTTTGAGAAGTCCATCAGAATCTAAAATAAACAAATCACACCCAACAGTTATCTCTGCAAATAGTCCCTGTGGACTGTGAATCCCCACCCCTTGCCATAAGTGTTTCCTCTCCATTCTAAACTGAAAGCAAAACATCAATAAAATCAACTGATGTTTGCTGAAGGGTCATCTTGAGAGTTTCATTCAAGTAAATATTACCCAGAAAGTAAAAAGAGCCCCTATTAAAATGACTCTCACTCTACACTTATAACCACCATACTCAAAGTAGTCATTTGGTGACTATTGAGTTTCAATTTAGCACAGAAGTGCCTGACACTCTTACAGAGAGTATCAGAGAATGTTGGGCAGGAAGGACATCCAACTCATTTTTAAGATTGCTGGTTCTCACTCATATAATGGACCTTAAACATCCAATGCAATACTATACGAAAATGACTGACCGTACTGGGAAACTATGGTGGGGGGAGGGAGATGGGATTAACAGTACCAAATATCTGTCTGGGAACGGGGAAACACCCCATATCAACAGGGTGCCTGAATGAAACGCAATTGTATACCTAACCCTTAACTGTACCCCACAACTTCACAATAAAAATAAATAAATAAATAAATAAATAAAGATTGCTGGTTATCTGTTTTTCCTCAGAAGGCACTTAGGTAGACCTTAATTTACCCAGGGACAAGCTCCCAGCAAGTGCCACCCAGCAAAGGGGGACGGGGGAAAAAAGTGCCTGAGAGCTCTGAAAAGCCACCACACAGTGTAGCAGCCACCAGCAAGGTGGGACACAGATCTGGTATGGCATACAGAACACATGTGGCCAGCATTGTCAGCACTGCTAGGGAAACAAAAGCCTGGCCACACCCCAGGAGAGGAGACACACTCTCATCCAGTGTGGTCCATCCCGTGTTTCTCACTGCTGGGTCCTGAGACTTGCAAAGGGCTGTTGGGCTGCAGCTGTATGAACTTCAGTAAGAAA
>NW_007249040.1:1409-13334 GCF_000164805.1 Carlito syrichta
CCTTACATTTGTTCTTCTTTATGGCTGCATAATATTCCATTGTGTATATGTACCACATTTTTTATACAGTCCAGCTTCAATGGGCAACATGGTTAGTTTCATATTTTCAGGTTTTTGCTATTGTGACTGGAGCTGCAACAAAAATACATATGCAGGTATCATTTTGGTAGAATGATTTGAGTTCCTCCGGGTATATTCCCAGTAGGAGTATTGCTGGGTCATATGGAAGGTCAATTTCTAGTTCTTTCAGAAACCGCCACACTGTCTTCCAAAGAGGTTGTACTAGGCTGCATTCCCACCAGCAGTGTAGAAGTGCTCCTTTTTCTCAACATCCTCACCAGCATGTGTTGTTGTTTGTTTTATTAATGATGGCCATTCTTACAGGGGTTAGATGGTAGCTCAATGTGCTTTTGATTTGCGTTTCT
This sequence comes from Carlito syrichta, assembly GCF_000164805.1. Lineage (NCBI taxonomy): Eukaryota > Metazoa > Chordata > Mammalia > Primates > Tarsiidae > Carlito > Carlito syrichta. Next base: position 1,835 of record NW_007249040.1, read on the forward strand.
CTGGTGATGAGTGAGACTGAGCACTTTTTACTTTGTCTGTTGGCTGCCCGTGTATCTTCTTCTGAGAAGTGTCTATTCATGTCTTTTGACTACATTTAAAGGGGTGTTTGTTTTGCTTTCCTTTTGGTGCACTTGAGTTCCTTGCAGGTTCTAGATGTTAGGTCTTTGTCAGTTATAGAGTTAGCAAATATTTTTTTCAGTCTATGGACTGTCTCCCTGCTCTCTTGATGGTTTCTTTTGCTTTGCAGAAGCTTGTTAATTTGATGAGGTTCCACTTGTCTATCTTATTTCTTATAGTATAGGCCTTTAGGGTTCTGAATAGAAATTGGATCCCAGCTCCAATTTCCATGAGTGTCTCCTGCACTTTCCAAGATTCTTATAGTTTGACGTTTTACATTTATGCCTTTGAATCATTTAGAGTTAACTTTTGTGTATGGTGATAGGTAGGGATCCTGTTTCAATCTTCTGCATGTGGTCAGTCAGTTTTTGCAGCACCGTTTACTGAATAGGTTCTCCTTTCCCCAGTGGTTATTGTTGGAGGCTTTGTCAGATATGAGTTGGTTGAGGAAATGAGGCTTTGCTTCTGGAATCTCTATCCTGTTCCATTGCCTATGTGCCTGTTCTTGTACCAATACCAGGCTGTTTTGATTACTGTAGCCTTATAGTAAAGTTTGAAGTCTGGAAATGTGATACCTCCTGCTTTGTTTCTTTTGATAAGGATTGTTTTGGCTGTTCGTGGTTGTTTATGTTTCCATATGAATTTCTGTATTGTCATTTCCAGGTCTGAGAAGAATGCTGTTGGTAGCTTAATGGTATTATGTTGAATCTGTATATTGTCTTTGGTAAGATGGACATCTTAACTATGTTGATTCTTCCTATCCATGAACATGGCATATTTTCCCATTTGTTTGTGTCCTCTTGGATTTCTTTGATCAGTGCTTTATAATTCTCATTGTAAAGGTCTTTCACTTCTCTTGTTAGGAAGATGCTGAGATATCTCATTTTTTTGTGGCTATTGTGAATGGGATCGAGCTTTTTATTTGGGTCTCTGCATGTTTGTTCTTCGTATATAGGAATGCAACTGACTTTTGCATGTTTACTTAGTACCTGAGACTTTGCCAAAGTCCTTTATCAGTGCAAGCAGATTTTTGACAGATTCTTTTGGATTTTCAAGGTATAGTATTATATCACCAGCAAAGAGTGATAATTTACTTCTTCTTTTCCTATATTGATACCCCGATTGTCTTCTCTTGTCTAATTGCCTGTGCTAGTAATTCCAACACAATATTGAGAAAGATGGGTGAGAGTGGGCAGCATCATCTTGTTTCAGTTTTCAGGGAAAATATTTCTAGTTTCTGTCCATTTAACAACATGTTAGTTGTGGGTTTGTCATAAATGGCACTTATTATTTTGAGCTATGTTCCTTCTATACGTAGATGTTTGAGGGTTTTTATCAAGAAGGGATTATGAATCTTATCAAAAGCTTTTTCTGCATCTGATGAGATAATCATGTGATTCTTGTTTTTACATCTGTTGATGTATTTAATGACATTTATGGTCTTGCAAATGTTGAACCAGTCCTACTTCCTGGGGATGAAGCCTATATGTTCATGGTGGATGATTTTTGAGATTTATTTTTGGATCCGATTTGCTAGAATCTTGTTGAGGATTTTGCATCTATGCTCATAAAGAATATTGGCCTGTAGTTCTCTTTCTTTGTTGGATCTTTACCCAGTTTGGGTATCAGTGTAATATTAGCTTCATAAAATGATTTGGGGAGAATTACATCTTTCTCAATTGCCTGGAATACTTTCAATAGGATTGGTATCAGCTCCCCCTTGAACGTTTTGTAGAATTCTGCTGGAAAGTCATCTGGTCCAGGGCTTTTGCTTGTAGGTAGTTTTCATATGACAGAGTCAGTTTCCTTGGTTGTTATTGGTCTATTTAGTGTCTCAATGTCTTCTTGTTTTAACCTGGGGAGGTTGTGTGATATCAGAAAGTCCTCCAATTCATCTAGGCTATCAAGCTTTTTTCATATAGATGTACATAGTAATCTCTGATAAACCTTTATATTTCTTCAGGATCAGTTGTGATTTGATGTTTTGTATTTCTAATTGTGTTTATTTGGGCTTTCTCTCTCTTTTTCTTGGTCATTCCAGTTAGAGGCCCATCATTCTTGTTAATTCTTTCAAAGAAGTAGCTTTTTGCTTTGTTGCTGTTTTCTATGATATATTTGTCTTCCATGTCCTGGATTTGGGCTCTTATTTTTGTAGTTTGGATTCTTCTGCTAAAGTTGGAGTTTCAGTGGTATTCTCTTTCCAGCTCCATTAGGTGATTTGTTAGGCTCTCCACTTGTGATCTTTCCATTTTCTTGATGTGTGCTCATAGAGGTATAAATTCCCCTCTAGAACTGATTTCATGGTATCCCAGAGGTTTTGGTAAGATGTTTCTTCATATTCATTTGTTTCCAGGAAACTTTCAATTTCTTTTCTGATTTTAGTATTGATTCAGTTGTTGTTCAGCATCATGCTATTTAGTGTCCATGTCTTTGTGGGTTTTGGGGAAATGTTATTGGTTTTGATATTTATTTTTATTCCACTGTGATCTGAGAATGTGCATGCCATGATTCAATCTTATGGAATTTGTTTATGCTTGATTTATGGCCAAGGATGTGATCGATGTTGGAGTATGTTCCATGTGGTGATGAGTAGAATGTATATTCTGTGGTTGTTGGGTGGAATAATCTCTAGGTGTCTACTAAGTCCATTTTGTCAAGTGTCAAATTTAGGTTCTTGTTTATCCCTGTCATGAGGTTCTTAAAAGTACTTCTTTGCTTGTTTTCTTTTGACTTTGGGGTTAATGTGTGTGTGTGTTTTCAAGTTTCTTGTTGTGTCATATTCTCTGTTGATTCTGTGCTCTGTTGCTCTCTTGGGAAGTGTGTGGTAATTCTTTTTATCCTTTCTTCTGTACTTAAAACCTTTTTGAGTATCTCCTGTAGAGTTCATCTGGAGGCTGCATTATCTCTTAGGAATTGGATGTCTGGGAAGGATTTTAATTCTTAATTACTGATAAAGCTGAACTTGGTTGGATAGGAAATTATTGGTTGAAATTGGTTTTCCTTGAGGGCTTTGAATATAGGGCTCCAGTTCCATCTTGCTTGTAGTGTTTCTGTTGATATGTCTGCTGCTATTCTGATTTGTTTTCCCTGGTAGGTAGTCTGATCTTTCTCTTTTGCTGCCTTTGGTATTTTTTCTTTTGTTCCAACTTTGTGTAGGCAAATTACTATGTGTCTAGGAGTTGGACTTCTCATTTGATGTCTTGTGGGGGTTCTCCGTATCTCTTGTGCTTGGCTGGTCACATCTTTGGTGAGTTGGGGAAAGTTTTCTTGGATTACTTCCTGGAATACTTGCTCCAAGTTGTTCTCATTTTCCCTTTTTTTCTTCTGGGATAACAATCAGGTGTAGATTTGGCCTCTTGATATGCGATTATGCACATCTTTTGTAGGCTTTGATCTTTTTTTCTGAATCTTCTTTCTATGCTTTTTTATAGATCAGGTTAATTCCATGTTCTGGTCTCCAAGTTCTGAGATTCTTTCTTCAACTAGATTAATTCTGCTTTCTGTCATCTTGTTGTTTATTTCCTGGATGAAATTTTTTATTGCCAGAATCTCTATTACAAGTACTTTCAGTATTGCATCTTGTATTTCTTGAGTCTTATTTACTCTTTCCAACAATTCCCTGACCACTGTCATATTCTTGGGCCAGTCATTGATGATTTCCATTGTTTGGGCACCAAAGTCTGATTTCTCAGCAGTTTTGTCTTTGGTAGACTTGGAATTGCCTGAGATCTTCCTTTGGTTTTTCCTAATTTGTGACTGAACGCTTGTGTTTTTTTTTGTTGTTGTTTGTTTGTTTTCTTTAGTTCTGTTATTCAGTGTCAGTTGGAGAGGTTTTCCCTTCTGATGTTTGCTCAGTCCTCTATTCTTCCCTAATCTGTGCTCTGGATTTGTTCTATTTTGAAATAGGATGGTGGATAGGAAACTTTGCTGTCTCTTGTAGATTTTGAAATCTGAGTTAAGTGGGGGATGGGGTGCTGGGAGTCAGATGCTATTTGAAAATTAAAATGTTCACTTATTGTGGTATGTATTCCCTGTGATCTACTCCAAACCAAAACTCTATATGATGATGCAAAAAAGAAACCAACCCACACTACAAAACAGGCTGGAATAATAACAAAGTGGAACAAAACAAATCACAACAATAAAAAACCCCAAGAATACTAAGCACACACACACATGCCTAGTACAAAGTGAATACAGAAGAAAGACAAAAATACCAAAGGGGAGAGAATAAGAAAAAAGGAAAAAAAAGAGGACATTCAGGTGAAATCCTCACACATATATTGACACACATTTTATACTATAAAAAATGAACATAAAAAAATCCAGAAGAACAAAAGAGCAACAACCAAAAACAAAATCAAATGATAAATGCTCAATCATTCACATACACACATAAACAGAGAATGACAAATAAAAGAAGAAAGAAATGGAGAAAGAAAAGATAAAAAAAAAGTTGGTGGGAGACAGCCTTTGAGAGGCTGAGGTGAGTTGATTGCCTGAGCCTGCAGGTTAGAGACCCACCTGGGCAGGCGAGACTTCATCTCTACAATAAATCAAAAATTAGCTGGGCATGGTATCACATGCCTGTAGTTCCAGCTACGTGGAAGGCTAAGGCGGTAGGATCGCCGGAGACCAGCAGGTCGAGGCTGCGGTGGCCGGGAGTAGCCACTGCACTCCAGTCTGGGCGACAGAGTGAGATTCCAATTCAAAAAAAAGAAAAATTGGTGGGAAAATGCAGATCAAAGCCTTACATACGCATTCATGCACAGAGGAAAAATATTTTAAATATAGATGAACTATCAAGCAATCAGAAAATTTTTTTAAATTAAAATATAATTGAAAATTTAAAAAACAAAACAGAACAAAACAAAAAACAAATAAAACCTGTCCTCTTGTAGCAGGCTCTGTAATTTTTCCTCTAATCAGATCTCTCCTGCAGAGTCACCTTTTTAACTCTCTCCTCTGGGAATGAAGCAGGGAAGGTGGAGAGACAGTGAAGGTGGGTGCGTCTGCAGTCCTCCCCTCCCACTCTCCTATGGTCAGGGAGATCTCTGGTGGGGATGTACAGGATAGTCTCTTCCCTGGGTATGTATTCTCATGAGGTTGCTGCAGTAAGGTCTATCCTGGAACAGGGTTCTCCTATTGTGACTGATGTCCAGGCTTTGTCTGGGTTTGTCCCTCTCAGTCGTGGCCCAGCTGTGTGGGTCTGATGTTCAGAGGATTGCTGGGGAGGAGGAGGTTTGGGTCAGCCCTGGATACACCACTGATCTCTTTGGAGTTCTTCCTCATTCTTTTCTGATCACACCCTTAGTCCCATGGCTGAATCAGGATAGGGGGTGGAGCGCCTGGAACTCAGTACCAGTCAGGTCCTTCTGAAGTTTGTGCTCTCAGAATATTTCCTCTAGACCACAATCCAGCCCTGAGTAGTTGATCTGCCATTCACAGAGACTGGATCACCAGGCTCCATCCACAGCCCCTTCCAGCACTTTGCTAGGTGCTGGAGCATGAGGTAAAGCCCAGAGCAGTCTGTCTCCTACTTCAGTGGTGAGGGATCACCTGGGGTAAAAAGCTTTTTTAGTTTTTGAATTGTCCACTGCCTAACCGATCCTTTGGTGGTCAACTCTTCAGCCTTTCTACAACACTTTCTATCTAGGCCTTCCTTTTCATTACCATTATCACCGCACTAGTTCACAGTCTCTAGAATGCTGTCATCTTCAGCTTGACTGGACTCCAATCCTTCGTGCCCTCTTTCACTTGCTTAATCTTTATCAACTGTGTTTAATGCTCAGTGGTTCTCCACTGCCCTTCAAATACAGTCCCAACTCCTCAGCCTCAAGGCCCCCTCCAAACTCGCCCATGATCCAAAGTTCCCTTCTGTTCACCCTTCATTCTGGTTGTACTCAACTATGGGGTACTTCAAATCCTTTGTAAAAGATGGAACAGCTTGGATGGATAGATGAATGGATGGAAGGATGGATGGATGCTGAGCCATTCATCTTTTTTTTTCAGTTGGAGTCTCACTCGGTCACTCAGACTGGAGTGCAGTGGCATGCTCCCAACAACTGCAGCCTTGACCTGCTGGGCTCCAGTGATCCTTCCTCCTCAGCCTTCCAAGTAGCTGGAACTACTGGCGTCCACTACCATGCCCAGCTAATTTTTTGATTTATTGTAGAGATGAGGTCACGCCAAGTTGCCCAGGTGGGTCTCAAACCCATGGGCTCAGGCAATCCGCTTACCTAGACCTCCCAAAGTGCGGGATTACAGGCTGAGCCACCAAGTCCAGCCCACTCATCATTTCTTAACACTCATCTTCACATTGCTGTTCAAATCAGTGTCTCTCTAGGAATGCTATTTACTCCTAATTTTCAAAATGTCCAAATTTCACTTGCTCAGCAAGAACCCCCATCCATAAATGCTCCACAGATTTCTATGAGAATGTACCTGAAGTCCTCTGTTGACACACAACTCTTTTTTTTTTTGAGTTGAAGTCTCACTCTGTCACCCAGACTGGAGTGCAGTGGCTGCTCCCAGCCACCGCAGCCTCGACCTGCTGGGCTCCGGCGATCCTTCCACCTCAGCCTTCCGAGTAGCCGGAATTACAGGCATGTGTTATCATGCCCGGCTGATTTTTTGATTTATTGTAGAGGTGAGGTCTCGCTGCCCAGGCAGGTCTCGAACCCATGGGCTCAGGCAATCCACTCACCTCAGCCTCCCAAAGGCATGGAATTACAGGTTGAGCCACCAAGCCCGGCTGACATACAACTCTTGTTCCCAGAAAATTTTTTTGTCTCCTAACTCGGACAGAGCAAGTATGTGATAAAATGTATGGACCCAAGTTTCTTTTACTGAGCACGGAGCCTGGGTATCCAGTTACCAGCATTAGGATTCTTACAGGTTTGTTTCTCCTTAGATACATTTCTTTACCATCCCAGCTCACTAGGAAATGTCCTGAATATCGTTTCTTGTTTCCATTGCATGATTACTTTCTAGCCAAATGACTCATTTTCTTGATCTCTATTGAGTTCTTTACAGTTGCTCTAATGAATATACCTAGTCATGGTCCTGAGTCATACAGTACCATGGCCATTTCAGATTTGAAGTCATGGCCCCTGACAGGTGGCAAGAAATCATCACGGTTACATCTGCACCCAGTTCATACTCAGAACCTGGTCATCCTTCTTTCCCACCATCTCCCCTAAAACAATGAAGTGTTGAGATACTGTTTCTGTCAATCACCCTTGCTTCTTAGGATAAGTAATGCTGACTTCAGCACAGATGAACTAAACCCTGCACATGCATGCAATCTAACATGTCTATTGCATATAATATTTCTGTATTACACTGTATCATGTATATCTGGATAATGAACCTTCCATTAAAAGATTCTGGAAAAATAATTCATCAGGCTCTATAATTTATAACTTGTGCCAGTTTTTGAATACATGTGGTAATTCAAAAACAACACAAAGACAACACTATTGCAGAGCAAGCTTTAATCCACAGGCTGTACTCAACACATAGCTTTGGGAATTTATTATCTCCCTTAAAACTATTTGCAAAACTTGGTGGGTCTGGTATAGAAGGTGAGAACACGACTACATTTATATTCTACAGGGCAGAATTTTCCAATTCTGACCAGTCATCAGAGTCACTTGGAGTGGTTCTTCTCAAAGTGTGGCATACGAATCTGAACCCATAAACAAAACTGTTGCCATGACAAGATGAGTACAGAAATGCAAAGTGAGCATGTGGTAGCTATCTTTTTCAGCTTTCTGACATTGCCATGACATTCAAACTTATGACCACTTTCCGATGTCCAGGGCAGATCTCTAGATTCCCTCTCTTGTTTTTGAAAAGGTCACCAGGTAACTAATGATTTGCCAGGGATGGAAAGCATTGTCATAGACCACTGCACCAGAGCCATATTTTTTACTTTCTGCAGAACACAGCATGTCACATTGGACTTTGCTTTCCACCAGGTGCTTTCTGGGTGAGGGGGTGGGGCCTGGTCAATTCTGGGAGGCAGGTAGTATCCTGGGTGCCCCGGTGCAGTGGTCACTGTTCCTGCACTCCCTGCCTTTCTGATTTGCTGAGGCCTGAGTCCTGAGCTCCCCATTCTTCCAGTCCACTGAGGGTGAGTCTGCTGGGCCTGCTGCAGTCATGGCCAGGGTGGCAGGAGCAGTAAATTGGAGCCTCAGACCCTCGCAGCAAATAGCAATGCAGTGCCCATGGCCTCAGGAGAGATGACCTGAGCTGGAGGAGGAGGTTGCCAGGTCTTGACAACGACTTGAGCACGGTGTGGCTTGGGCAAGTTCTGTCACCTCTCTGTGTCCATTTCATGTGTCTGTGTTTGAGTCGGAGTCTTGTTGTCACCCAGACAGGAGGGCAGGGTCAGCTCACGACCCCCACAGTCTCCACCTGCTGAGCTCAGGCGATGCTCCCACCTCAGCTTCCCTAGTACCTTGAACCCTGGGTGTGCCACCACACCTGGTTGATACTCTGATTTTGGGTAGAGACAGGTTCTGGTCTCAAATCTGTGGGTTCAGGCCACCCTCCGGACCCACCCCCAGAGCTCCACCTGGCTAGTCCTGTGTGTGGAGTGGATGTGACCCCACGGTGGAAGTAGGCATACTGAGGGGGCTCCAACAACCCACGGGCCATGAATTTCTTGAAGTCCCATGTGGCCACCACTACCTCCCCTCCACCACTTTCTTGGGGCCCTGAGGAGCCTGACCTGGGTGGAAGGTGGGAGACAGGGGTGGATGAGGCAGCAGTTTGGGAAGATTGTTGGAGCAAGTGGTGGCTTGACTGATGACTTGGGTTATTCTGGGCAGTCCTTGAGTCTCCACGCACCCGGCCCAGAGACTTAGTCCTGAGGCACCAGCCCCACCTCCCACTGCCCCGTCAGGGTAGCCAGTGGACTCTGCCTCCTGCATCAAAGGTGTCAGCACCAATGTCCAGGCCTGTTGCCCCCTTGCCAGTCCCCCACCATTCACCCCATCTCCATCTCCCACTTTGCATCACTTCACCTCCTTCACCCTCTCTCCTTTACCAGGCCTCAAGCACCCCACCTCCTTTACCAGGCCTCCATCATCCCGCCTCCGTGAGTCCCTCTCCTTCATTCCTCCTCCGGCAACTACTGTCGTCACCTCTCTCCATCGCCTGGCCTCCTTCACCCTCCCTCCAGCACTCCCATGTGTTTACCCTGCCTCCACCCCCACTTTCCGTCACCCTGCCTTCTTCACGCACTCCCTTTCTCCCCGTCCCCTTCACCCCGCCTCCCTCACCTCACTTCCCTAACCAGGCCCCCATCATCTCTCCTCCATCAGCCCCCTCCTTCACCCCTCCTCTGCAACCGCGCCTACATCGCCCCACCCACTTCACCCCACCTCTATCACTCTCTCTCCATCTCCCTACCTGGGGCCTGCAGTCTGTCCAGGCCTGAGACTTACCCGGGCTTCTTCAACAGTACATAGTATTGTACACCTTCTTCAACAGTACATAGTATTGCACACACAAGCAAAATATAAAGATGTTGTGTGTCGTTTTCAAAATAGAGTTTGCACTAGACTTGAGTGATTTGTGAAAGTGTAAGATTTAAGCAAAAAGTCATTTTTCTCCGTTCATTCATGGGGTTTTCTTGATACTTAGGTTTATTTCATTTGCATTCCTCCCGGGTGACACACAGGGTCTGCACCTAATGCCACAAGTGCCATTGTCAATATTTTAAAAGACAGAAAAAGACACATTGACTCCTGTCCTCCTGGATAGCATCACAGATCACATTTAGCTTACAGAGTGATTTGAAATGTATTCAGGGACATATGCTAATGTGTTATTAAACAAAAAAGAGCAATGAGTTTCAATGATGCAAAAATATCATTCTAGCAAGTCTCTGCATAACTCAAATTCTGAAATAAATGTACAGGGTTTTTTTTTAATAACATACAATAGTCATTTTCCATGAGAAGTCTTCTTCCCTTCCTAGCTATGTTTACTCGCACAGTCTCACTCTCAATAAGTAAAGTAACAATGTCTTCCAAACAATCACAAAGAAAGGGTGAAAAACCCAGCTGTGGCCATGTCGGGCTGATGCATGTGGTCCAACTGGCACCAGGGAGGATGGTGAAGACTGGGCACAGGTCTTTTGAAAGTCTTTCAGAATAGGGTAGATGCTTTCAAATGCTTCATAGGCTTCAGAATGTTCTTTGGTGCCTATAAAAAAAACCAAGTTTATGCAACCTCTTATATAAAATACATGACCAAAACTTCAACAACACTAATGTCACTGTCTCAACTCCAGTTTCTTTAAAAATGTCCAGGTCTTTGGCTGGAACTGAGGATTGCCATTTATTCTGGGAAGAGGAAAGACTTGGGCCGTTGCAGTCATAGTTTCACAAAACACAAACCCCAGTACAGAGTCTTCTAGAACATCCACTTTGTGGGTGACACCCTTAGCACACAGCACTCAGTGTGAAACATGCACCACTAGTTCTAAGGGTGACACCTATATGACCCCAAGGTGACCAGCACCAGTGGCCCCTTAACTACCTGCAAAAGGGACTTCCTGGCTGCTTGGAAGGCCAAAGAAGAAGGACTACCTTGAACCCAGAGCGTCAAGACTGTGGTGACCGTGATCATGCCACTGCACTTCAGCTGGTGTGACAGAGTGGAACCTCAGCTCAAAACAAAAGGGGGACTTATGTGACCCATTCACCTCTAGTGAAGATTTAAACAAACCAGAACCATCCTGGAGTTTTAAATTTCAGAGCATGGGAAGGGATTTCCAGAGGGAAACTTGGTACCTATGCCTTAGAGCTGTACAGTTCAAGAGCTTGGATCATAGTTGTGCTAAGAGTTACAGGGATAAAAACATAAATTAAACATGGCATCCACCCTTGAGAAACATTAGTCCCCACTCACCTCTCAAAACCACCCCTTCACTCCCCTCCCCGGTTACCCAGGACATTGCACTGAGGCGTGGGAATGGCACTGCTCTGTTTACAGGAAGCTCCCACTCAACAATATGCTGTTATGAGGATTCTTGTGGACTGGAGGAAAGGAAGGAAGGAAGGCTCAGGAAGGGACTATAACTGTGAGCATAAAGAGAAGTAAGAATAACGTTAGCTGATCAAGATTCTTGCTCCAGAGCTCTCAAGTTAGAGGAGTGGAAAGCTGCAGCAGGAGCAGAAAGAATCTGAGAAGAGGTTACCCTGTTCCATTATAGGACTCATGAGATAAAATTGCCAAAAGGACACTCCACAGACTTGAGAGGCAGAAGAAATCGGGATTCAGAATCAAGGAAATCTACAATACTTTTTTTTTTGGAGTCTGGGTCTCGCTCTGATGTCAAGGCTGGAGTGCAGGCATGAAACATTG
>NW_007249041.1:0-6289 GCF_000164805.1 Carlito syrichta
CTAACTAGCTAGCAACCTAGCTGGACAGGTGAATAGCCAGCTGACTTATCTAGCTGATATAACTAGACACCTGATGGCTAGCCAGCTGACTTAAACAGCTACATACCTTCATAGGCCCGCTGGCTTGCCAGCTGACATAACTACCTAATCACCTAGCTAACCTGCTATCCAGCGTGCTGACTTAACTAGGTAACTTAACTAGCTAGGCAGCTGGCTAGCCAGCTGACAACTTGTTGACATAACTAGCTAGCAAGCTGACTTAACTAGCTAGCTACTTAGCCAGCTGGCTTAACTAGCTGTTTTACTGACTAGCTACCTAGTTAGCTATCATGTAGCTAGCTGACTTAATTAACTGACTTTTGTATCTAGCTAGCTGACATATCTAACTGACTTAACTACAAATTTCCTAGCTAGCTAGAGGTCTTAACTAGCTGAAACAACTAGGGAGCTATCAGGTTACCCATCTGATGTAACTAGCTGTTTAACCAGCTAGCCAGCTGGCAAAACAACTGACTTAACGAGCTGAATTAACTAGCTAGCCCGCTATTTAGCTGGCTGACTTAACTAGTTGATTTAATTAGTTGTCCACCTGGCTAGTCAGCTGAATTAATTGCCTAGCTACATATGTAGCCAGCAGCCTAGCCATCTGATTTAACAAGCTGACTTAACGAAGTAGCCAGCTGGCTAGCTACCAGACTTAACTAGCTAGCTACCTGGCTAGGCAGCTGGACAGCAAACTGACTTATCTAGCTGACATAACTAAATAGTTTGATGGCTAGCCAGCTGACTTAACTAGCTACCTACCTACATAATCCGCTGGCTTGCCAGCTGAATTAACTACCTACCTACCTAGCTAACCTGCTGTCCAGCGTGCTGACTTAACTAGGTTACTTAACTATCTAGCCAGCTGGCTAGGCAGTTGCCTTAACTAGCCAGCTACACTGCTAGACAGCTGGCTAGCAAGGTGACTTAACTAACTGACTTAACTAGCTAGCCAGCTGACTTATCTAGCTGACTTAACTAGCTAGCTACCTAGCTAGCCAGCTGACTTAACTAGCTGACTTAACTGTCTAGCTACCTAGTTAGAATGCTGGCTGGCCAAATGACTTAACTAGTTGACTTAACCTGCTTGCCAGCTGAATGTCCAGCTGTCTTACCTAGTTAGCCAACTGTCTGGCCAGTTGAATTAACTAGCTGTCTTAACCAGCTAGCCAGTTGGCTAGCCAGCTGATTTAACTAGCTAGCTATCTAGCTAGCCAGCTGGGCACCAACTGATTTAATGAGCTCACTTAACTAGCTATCCTGCTTACTATCCAGCTGACTTAACTAGCTTGCTTCCTAGCTAACCTGCTGGCTAGCCAGCTGACTTAACTAGTTGACTTAACCATCTAGCCAGCTGACTCAACTATATGACTTAACTAGCTCTGTACCAAGCTAGCTAGCTGGTTAGTGAGCTGAATTAAGAAGCTGACTTATTTAGCTAGTCAGCTGGCTAGCCAACAGACTTAACTGTCCCACTGCCTAGCTAGTGTGCTGTCAAGCCACCTGGCATAACTAGCTGACTTATATAGCTGGTCTGATTGTTATTCAGCTGAATTAAGTAGTTTGCTATATAACTAGCCAGCTGGGTAGCCAGCTAGTTAGCTGAGCTAGCATGTTGACTGACAAGTTAGCCAACTAGTCGGCCATTTTGTCAGCTGCCTTTACTAGTTGGCTGGCTAGGCAGCCATCCAGTTTGCTGACTTAATTAGTTGGCCAGCAAGTGAGCCTAGAGGTGAGCTGACTTTACTGGGTGACTTACTATCTAGTCAGTGGGCTAAACAGTTGAAATAGCTATTTAGTTATTTAGCTAGTCAGCTGTCAAGCCAGCTGACTTAACTACGTTACATAACTAGCTAGCCAGCTGGCCAGGAGGCTTATTTAACTGCCTAGCTACATAGCTAGCCAGCTGGATAGCCAGCTGACTTAACTAGCTAGCTAGCTACATAGCCCGCTATTTTGCCAGCTGACTTAGCTACCTAGCTACCTAGAAAACTAGCTGGCTGGTGAGCTGACTTAACTAGGTTGTTTAATTAGCTAGCTAACTGGCTAGTCAGCTGACTTACTAACTAGCTCCCTTAGACAGGCAGCTGACTAGCCAGCTGACTTAACTCGCTGTCTTAACAATCTGGCAAGCTGACTTAACTAGCTGACTTAACCAGCTAGCTACCTAGCTAGCCAGCTGCCATAGCTAGCTGTCTTAAGTAACTAGCTACCTATCTAGATATCTAGCTAGCCAGCTGACTTAACTAGCTGACTTATCTTGCTAGCTACCTGACATGACTAGCTGACATATATCTAGCTTCCTATATAGCTAGCTGATTTAACTAGCTAAAATAACTAGCTAGACATATGACTAGACATCTGAGATAACTAACTTTTTGACTAACTAGCCAGCTGGATAGCCAACTGACTTAACAAACTGACTTAACTAGCTAGCCTGCTGGTTGCCAGGTGTCTTAAATAGCTGACTTAACCAGCAAGTCAGCTGGCTAGACAGTTGCCTTAAATAGCTGGCTACCTATCTAGCAACCTGGCTAGCCAGCTGACTTACCTAGCTGACTTTGGCTAGCAAGCTGGCTAGCCACCTCACCTAACTAGCTAGGTACCTACCTAGCCAGCAGGCAAGCTTGGTGACTTAACTAACTGTCTTGAACAGCTAGCCTACTGGCTAGCAAGCTGACTTATTTAGCTAGCTACCTACATAGCCAGCTGGCTAGACAGCTGACTAAACTAGCTCTCTTAACCAGCTACCCAATTGGCTACCCAGCTGATTTAACTCACTGACATCACTAGCTAGCCAGGTAGCTATCTAGCTGACTTAACTAGCTAGCTACCTACATTGCCAGTTGGCTTGCCGACTCTCTTAACTAGCTGAATTAACCAGATAGCCAGCTGGGTAGCCATATGACTTAACTGGCTCACTACCTAGCTTGCCAGCTGGCTAGTCAGTTGACTTAACTAACTGACTTAACTAGGTAACTACTTAGCTAGCCAAGTGACTTAAATAGTTAGCTAAATAACCAGTTACCCAGCTAACCAGCTTACTTAAGAAATTAGCTAATTACCTAGCTACCTAGCTAACAAACTGATTTAAACAGTTAGCTACCTAGCTAGCTAGCTGACTTAACCAGATGGCTACGTAGTTAGCTTACTCGTTATCTAACATTCTAGCTAGCTGACTTAATCACCTGACTCAACTCTTTAGCTAATGAGCTAGCTAGCTGACTCAATCAGCTAACTTAATTCATTAGCTAACTAGCTACCTAGCTGACCAATCCAGCTGACTTAACTTGATAGCTAATGAGCTAGCTAGCCTACTCAAACAGCTGACTCAATCCATTTGCAAACTAGCTAGCATGCTGACTCAACCAGCTGACTTAACCCGTTAGTTAGCTAGCTAACTACCTGACTCAACCTGCTGACAACCTGTTAGCTAGCTACCTAGCTAGCTGTCTTAACCAACTGACTAAATTAGGTAGCTGATTTAACTAGATGACTTAGCTAGCTGACTTAACTACGTAGCTAGCTGAATTAACTGGCTGACTTAACTAGTTAGCTAGCTCACTTAACTACCTGAATTAAATAGTTAGCTAACTATAAAGCTAGCTGAATAAATAGCTGACTTAAATAGTTAACAAACTATTTAGGTAGCAGGCTTAAGTAGCTGACTTAAATAGTTAGCTAACTAGTGATCTAGCTGTTTTAGCTATCTGACTTTGCTAGCTAGCTAATTAGCTAGCTGACTTAGCTAGCTTACTTCACTAGTTGGCGAATGAGATATCTAGCTGACTTAACGAGTTGGTTAACGAGTTAACTAACTTTTTTTAACTATTTGGTAAACGAGTTAATTAGCTGTCTTAATTATTTGGGTAACGAGTTAGCTAGGTGACTTAACTTGTTGGCGGATGATGCGAATGACTACTTATATGGTTTAACACATTGGCTGACTACTCGGCTGACTTGTTAGCTGGCTTAGCAAGTCAGCCATTTAGTCTGCCAAGTAGTTAGCTTGGTCAATAAGCTGACTGACGAGTGGCCCACAATTTATCTCAGTTAACTAGTTGGCTTGCTAGTGTGCTTATCTAACTAGTAGGGTGACTAGTTGGTCGACTATTTAGCTGACCTAACTTGTCAGCTGACGAGTTGGTAAACAAGTGGGCCGATTGTATAGCTGATTTAAATTGTTGACTGGATAGTCAGCCAACCAGTTAGCTTACTTATCAGCTGGCGAGTGAGCCCACAGATGAGCTGATTTAACTAGTCAGATGGTGAGTGAGCCGACTGGTCAGCTGACTTAACGATTTGGTCGGTGAGTGAGTTGACTGGTCAGATGACTTTAGTCAGCTAGCGAGTGAGCCAAATGGTCAGAAGAGTTAGCTAGTCAGTCAGCAAATGAGACAACATTAGAGTTGCCTTAACTAGTCGGCCAGCGAGCAAGCCGACCAGTGAGCTGATTAAACTAGTCAGCTGGTGAGCAAGCCGACTAAATAGCTGACCTGTTAGCCTGCGAGTGAGCCAACAATTTAGTTGACCTGTTGACTGGTGAGCAAGCTGACTATTTTGCTGATCTGTTTGCAGGCAAGCGAGCCCACTAATTAGCTGACCTGATGGAAAGCGAGCGATCCCACTAGTTATCTGACCAGATAGCTGAGTTGCTAGCTGACTAGTTAGCTAAGTACCTAGCTGATTTGCTAGCTGACTTAACTACCTAGCTGATGAGCTAGCTGGCTATCTAGCTGATATAACTAACTAGCAAACAAGCTATCTAACTCTCTAGCTGGCTGACTTCACTAGCTAGCTGAATAGTTAACTGACCTGCTAGCTGACTTAACTAGCTAGCTGGCAAGCTAACTGTCTTAACTAGCTGACTAACTACTTTGCTGGATAGCTGGATAGCCAGCTGATTTAATGAGCTTGTTAACTGGTTGTCTACACAGCTAGCCAGCTGGCTCAACTAGCTAGTGGGCTGACCAGGTGGCTAGCTAACTGACTAAAATAGCCATCTGGATGGCTGAACAGTCAGATAGCCAGCTGGATTAACTAGCCAGCCACCCTGCTGGTCAGCCGGCTAGCCAGCTGGCTTAACTAGCGGGCCACCTTGATGACCAGCATGCTGACCAGCCAGCTTAACTTGCCAGCCACCTAACTAGCCTGCCAGCTAACAAGCTTACTTAACTAGCTGACTTAACTAGATAGTCATCCAGCTAGCCAGCTCATTTGGCAAGCTATCCACCGAGGTAGCCAGACAGATAGCCGTCTAGCCAACTCACTTAACTCACTGAATTAACTAGCTAGACAATTGGCTAGCCAACTGACTTTATTACCTAGCTACCTACCTAGCCTATTGGTGAGCCAGCTGACTTAAATACCTGACTTAACTAGTCAGTTGATGCAACTAGTGAGATACCTAGCTAACCATTTAGCTAGCCACTTGATTTAACTAGCGGACTTAACCAGCTAGCCAGTTGGCTAGACAACTGACTCAACTAGCTGACAAAAGTAGATGGCCAGCTGGCTAGCCAGCTGACTTAACTAGCTTGCTACCTAGCTAGCCAGCTGGCTAGCCAGCAGACAGAACTAGTTGACTTAACCTGCTAGCCACCTGGATAGCCAGCTGACTCAACCAGCTAAATAACTATTTAGCTTGGTTAAATAGTTGGCTGAGAAGTTGGCCCCATAGTTTGTTTGGGTAAGTATTTGGCTGGGTAGTTTGCTGAACTAACTAGTCGGCAGTCTATTTAGCTGACCTAACTTGTCAGCTGACATGTTGGCCCCCTAGTCGGCTGATTGGTTAGTTGACTTAACTAGTTGGCCGGCCAGTAGGCTGAAAAGTTCACTGACTTAATTAGTTGGCCAGTGAGTGAGCAGACAGGTGATCCGACTTAACTAGTTGGCCAGTGAGAGAGCCGACGGTTGAGCCGAATTAACTAGACTGTTAGCGAGTGAGCCGACGCATGTGCTGCCATAACTAGTTGGCCGTCTAATGAGCCTACCAGTGAGCTGACTTAAGTAGTCAGCTGTCAAGCGAGCCAACTAGTTAACAGACATGTTGCCCTGCAAGCAAGCTGACAAGTTATTTGACCTGTTGGCTAGTGTGTGAGCTGACTACCTTGCTGACCAGTTGGCAGGAGGGTGAACCTAAAAGTTAGCTGACCTGGTGGAAGGCAAGGGAGCCCACTTGTTAGCTCACCAGCTAGCAGAGTTGCTAGCCAACTAGTTAGCTAAGTAACTAGCTGATTTACTAGCG
>NW_007249042.1:0-1132 GCF_000164805.1 Carlito syrichta
CGCGAGCTGGCTTAATTAGGTGACTTAGCTAGCTATCCAGCTGGCTAGTCAGCTGACTTGACAAGAGAGGTACCCTCATAGGCAGCTGGCAAGCCAGCTGATTTAACTAACTAAATTAACCAGCTAGCCATCTGATTAACTAGCTGATTTAACTAGCTAGCTACCTAGTTCTCCAGCTGACTTAACTAGATGATATAACTAGCTAGCTACCTGGCTAGCCAGCTGGCTGGTCAACTGACTTAATTATCTAACTTAATTAGCTAGCCAGCTGGTTGGCCAGCTGAATAAACTAACTGACTTAACCAGTTCTTAAGCTAACTTTTCAGCTGACTTAACTAGGTAGCTACCTAGCCAGCCAGCTGGGAAGCCAGCTGAATAATCTAGCTGAATTAGCTAGTTAGCCAGCTAACTAGCCAGCTAACTTAATTAGCTTACTACCTAGCCAGCCAGCTGACTAGTCATCTGACATATCTAGTTGACATAATGAGGTAGCCAGCTGTCTAGCAGGCTGACTTAACTGCTTAGTTCTCTAGCTAGTCAGCTGGATAGCCAGCTGACTTAACTAGCTAGTTACCTACTTAGCCTGTTGTCTTGCCAGCTGACTTAACTACTTCACTTCCTAGCTATCCAGTTTGCTAGTGAGCTGACTTAACAAGGTCACTTAACTAACTAGCTAACTGGCTAGACAGTTTACTTAATTAGCTAGCTACATAGGTAGGCAGCTGGTTAGCCAGCTGAGTTACCTCTCTGGCTTAACGGGCAAGCAATGTGATGTAGCTACCTAAATTATCCATCTAGCTACCTAGCTAGCCAGCTTTCTTAACTAGCTGTCTCAACTAGCTAGCTACCTAGCTCGCAATCCAGCTAGCTGGCTGACTAAACTAACTGACTTAACTAGCTAGCTAGCTGACATAACTAGCTGACATATATAGGTAGCTTCCTTGCTAGCAAGCTGATTTAACTAGCTGAAATAACTAGCCAGCCAGATGCATAGCCATCAGACTTGACTAGCTTTTTAACTAGATAACCAGCTGGATAGCCAAGTGACTTAATGAGCTGTCTTAACTAGTGTGCCATCTAGTTGCCAGCTGACTTAACTAGCTGACTTAAACAGCTAGTCATCTGCCTAACC
>NW_007249042.1:1566-2909 GCF_000164805.1 Carlito syrichta
CAACTAGCTAGCTGGTTAGCAAACTGACTTAACTAACTGCTCCTAGCTAGCCAGCTGGCTAGCCAGCTGACTTACCTAGTTGATTTAACTAGCTAGCTACCTAGATAGCCAGCTGACTTAAAGATTTAGCTAACTTGCTAACTACCTAGCTAGCCAGCTGACTTAAATAGTTAGCTGCCTAGCTAGCTAGCTGACTTAAGCTGGATAACTAGTTAGCTTACTCATTATCTAACATGCCAGCTAGGTGATTTAATTATCTTACTTAACTCAAAAGCTAATGAGCTAGCTAGCTGACACAACCAGCTGACTTAAATCGTTAGCTAGCTAGGTAGCTAGCTGACTCAACCAGCTGACTCTACTGTTAGCTAACTAGCTAGCTAGTCTACTCAACCAGCTGACTAAACCTGTTTCCTAATTTACTAGCTAGCAGACTCAACCAGCTGACTTAATATGTTAGTTAACTAGCTAACTAACTGACTCTTCTTGCTAACTTAGTGTTAGTCAACTAGCTAACTAGTTGTCTTAACCAGCTGCCAAAATTAGAAAACTTACTTAATTAGCTGATTTTACTTGCAGACTTAAGTATTTAGTTAGCAAACTTAACTATGTGAATCAATTAGTTAGCTAACTATTTAACAAGCTGTATAACTAGCTGACATAGTTAGCTAGCTAGTCAGGAAACAGATTTAAGTAGCTGACTTAAATAGCTAATAAGTGAGCTAACTGATTTTGCCTGCTGACTTAGCTAGCTAGCTGGTTAGCTAGCTGACTTAGATAACTGACTTAACTAGTTGGCTAACAAGATAACTAACTAACTTAAGAAGTGGTTAGTGAGTTAGCTAACTGTTTTAACTACTTGGTAAACGAGATAACTAGCTGAATTTACTAGTTGATTAACGAGTTGCCTAGGTGACTTAACTTGTTGGCTGACAAGTCATCCGACTAGCTAGCTGGTTTAATACGTTGGCTGACTACTCAACTGACTTGTTTGCTCTCATAAAAAGTTGGACGAATAGTCGATGGACTAATTATCTGGGTTAACTAGTTGAATGATGATTTGTCCCACTAGTTAGCTAGGTTAACTAGTTGCCTGATTAATTTGCTGACCTAACTAGTCATCCTAAAAGTTGGATGATTAGTTAGAGGACCTAATTGTCAGCTGACTAGAGAGCTGACATAAATTATCAACTTACAAGTTGACCCACTAGTCGGCCGATTGGTTACCTAACTTAATTCATTGGACGGCTAGTAGGCTGACCAGTAAGCTGACTTAACTAGTCAGACACTGAGTGAGCCAACAGGTTAGCTGACTTAACTAGTCAACCAGCAAGTGAGGGGACAGG
>NW_007249043.1:0-8997 GCF_000164805.1 Carlito syrichta
CATAATATCAACATGGGAAACAGCTCGAAAACATGAGGGTGCTCGAAGTCTGGATTAATGTTTAGGCCTTAGGAAGACGTCCTGTATATTTTTGGGACGGAGGCCTCAAGTAACCCAGAATCCTTTTTGATCATTAGCAAGAGACAGTGCAGCTTCCTGTTTATGAGGACTCCCATTATCCAGACTCCTGCTTCTTTCTCAGCCCGACACTAAGACATTTCCTGGAGATAAAGAATTCAAGATGTTTGGATATCAAAAAAAGACTCCCAGAAGCTTCCTGGGGAATTGGAAACCAAGACTCCTGCTTCCCTTTAACATGGCACCCTAAAACGGTGGGAACCTTGAAGGTCAGATTCCTGATTAAACAGTATGAAGTGGCCCTGTATACTTCAGCGATTGAGAACTCCAAGAACCGCATTCCCTTTTCATTCTCATCAAGATACCCTGATTTTCCCTGTCGATGTGAATTCCAAACTCTGTATACAAAAAAACAGATGCCCAGAAGGTTCCTAGGGACGTGGAATAAATGATTCCTGGTTACCTTTAAAAATACATACTAAAAAATTGGCAACTGCAAAACACTTGTCCCCTCTCAAAATAAGAGGAGAAATGGAAGGTGAAGGATTACAGGGATTACCTTAAACCCAGAGTTACATCCAAATATGGCAAGAAGATACTTTTTGTCCTAGAATCTGGCCTTAATTGTTCCGACGAACCTAGCGGACATGGAGTGCCCAATGCCTGTTTAAAATTTTCATGAGGAACAGAATGTTGCTGGAATCCTGAAATGACTGATTCGTAATATCCGCATGCTAAATTGCTCCAAAACATTTGGGGAGCGCGAAGCCCTGTTTCTTGTTTGTCCCATAGCAGACACCCTGGGATTTTTTTGGATTGAGGACTCGTACAACAAAGATTCTTTATTCTTCACTAGTTAAAGACAGTGCAGTGTCCTGTATATGAGGACTCTCTTTCCCTACATTCCTGTTTTGAAACGCTGATTCGTGTTTAACACTTAGTAAGATGCCATGTAGATTTATTGATAGAGGAACCGTGGAAAACAGATTTCTTCTTTTTTCTTAGCAAGAGGCCAAGTAGTTTCCTGTATATGAGGACTGCTATTACCCACATTCATGCCTCGAAACCCTGTTTCTTCTTTAGCCATCAGCAAGATGCCCTGTAGATTTTCAGGACTGAGGACTCCTATAACCCAGATTCCTTATTTTTAGCAACAGCTGTGCAGTTGCCTGTATATGAGTACTCCCTATCCCAGATACATGGGTCAAAATCCTGATGTTTGTTTAGCCCTTAGGAAGAAGCCTTGTAGAATTTTCAATTTTGAGAACACATGTCACCAGATTCCTTATTCTTTCTTTGGAAAAGTCCGTGCAGTTGCCTCTATATGAGGATTTAATTTCCCAAAATTATGCTTCAAAAATCCAAGTTCCTGTTTAGCCCTTAGCAAGACACCCTGAAGTTGTTTTAGAGATTGAGGACACGTGTAAATCAGATTCCTTATTCTTCCTTAGGAATAGACAGTGCATTGTCCTGCTATGAGGACTCCCATTATCCAGATACGTACTCCCAAAACCTGATTGGTGTTTATCTCTTAGCAGTACACTCTGTAGATTTTTGGGATGGAGGACTCATGTAACCAAGATTCTTTATTCTTCCGTAGCAACAGGTCGTGCAGTGCTCTGTATATGAGGACTCCCATTACTGAAATTCCTGCTTCTTTCTCAGCAAGACGCCGAGACATTTCATGGTGACCCTGCATTCCAGTTGCTTGGATATCAAGAGAAAAACTCTCATAAAGTTCTTGTGGAATTAGAACCCAAGATTCCTGGTTCCCCTTTCAAAAGACACACTAAAAATATGGCGACATAGAAGCCCAGATTGCTTATTAAACCTTATCAAGAGACCTTGTAGATTTAGGCGATTGAGAACTCCAAGAACCCGATTCCCTTTGCGTTCTCAGCAAGATGCCCCAATTTTTCCTGTTTATCTGTATTTCAAAACGCTGTATACAAAAATGCAGATGCCCAGATGTTTTCTATGGACGTGGAATCCATAATTCCTGGTTACATTTTAATAATTCGTACTAAATATTTGTCAACTGCAAAACCCTCGGCCCCTCTCCAAATAAAAGTACAAACGGATATTTAAGGATTACCAAGGTCTTCTTAAGACCAGATTTACATCCAAATACGGCAAGAAGATAATTTTGTTCCGAGAATCTGGCCTTGGTTGTCCCGAGGAACATAAGGGACTGGAACTACCAGATACGCGTTTACAACTCTCAAGAGGACCAGAATGTTGCTGGAGTCCTGAAATGACTGATGCATAATACCCACAAGCCAAATATGTCTGAAACATGTGACGAGTTCGAAGCCCTGATTCTTGTTAATCCCGTAGCAAGACACCCTGAGAATTTTTCGGATTGGGGACTAGTGTATCACAGATTCCTTATTCTTCCTTAGCGAGGGACCGTGTCGTGTCCTGTATGAGGAATACCTTTCCCCAGAAACCTGTTTGGAAACCCTGATTCTTGTTTAGCCCTTAGCAAGATGTCATGTAAATATTGTGATGGAGAAACCGTGTAAAACAGGTTTCTTCTTTCTCCATAGAAGTAGATCGTGTAGGTTCTGTATATGAGGGCTGCTGTTACCTATGTTGCATCTTCTAAACTCTGATTCTTGTTTAGCCCACAGCAGATGGCCTGTTAATTTTTAGGACTGAAGACTGCTATAACCGCAATTCTTTTTCTGCCTTGGCAAAGGGCCGTGTATTTTCCTGTATATTAGTCTGCTCCATACATAGATCCTGCTTTGAAACTCAGATTTTTTTTAGCCCTTTCCAAATGCCCTGTAGATTTTTGTGTTTGAGAATTCTTGTAACCTAGATTCCTTATTCTTTTTTAGCTAATGGTCATGTTGTTGCCTGTGTATAAGGACTCAATTTCTCCAGATTCATGCTTAAAACACCCTGATTCATGTTTAGCCCATAGAAAGGCGACGTGAAATTTATTTTGAATTGAGGACACGAGTAATGCAGATTCCTTATTCTTACTTAGCAATAGGCAGTGACGTTTCCTGTATGTGAGGACTACCAATAAACAGATTCCTACTTCAAAAACCTGATTCTTGGTTACCTCTTAGGAAGACGGCCTGCAGTTTTTCGATTGAGGACTCATGTAACCAAGGTTCCTTATGCTTCCTTAACAATTTTACGTGTAGTTTCCGTATATAATGACTCCCATTACCCAGCTTCCCTCTTCACTCTGCATGATGCCGAGACAGTTCCTGGTGGCCGAGAATTCCAGTTGCTTGGATATAAAGAGAAAGACTCCCATAATGTTTTTTGGGAACTGGAATCCTAGATTCCTGGTTCCCCTTCACAAGACCTCCCAAAAATGTGGAATCTTCACAACCCAACATCCCAATTCCGATCAGCCCTCCCACAAGAATTTTCTGTAGTTTGAGGTCACCTGAATCGAGGGATTTTGTACCAATATGCCTTTTGATTCTGGGGAACATGATTATGGTCGTAGATGTTCCTAGGAACAAAAGGATGTGTAGGGCCAGATCCTTGATTACAACTAACAAGAGGACCAGAAATTTCCTGTGGGTGTGTAATGAAAGAATTAGCATATCCACAGAGCAACTAGCTCTGAAAAATGTAGGGACCAAGAAGCCCGGATTGCTGATTAACCTTATCAAGAGGCCCAGTAGATTCCAGTTAATGAGAACTCCTAGAACCTGATTTTGTTTTCGTTCTCAGCAAAATGTCCTGATTTCCCTGTCGATGTAGATTCCAAACACTGTATACAAAAAGACAGATGCCCAGAAGTTTCCTAGGAACGTAGAATCCATGATTCCTGGTTACCTTTAAAAATATGTACTAAACATTTGGTAACTGCAAAACTTATATACCCTCTCAAAATAAAAAGAGATACGGAAGCTAAAGGATTACAGTGTTCACCTTAAGACCAGAGTTAAATCCAAATATGGTAAGAAGATTCTTTTTGTCCTTGAACCTGGACTTAGTTGTTCCGAAGAACCTAACAGACTTGGAGTGCCCAATACCCATTTACAAATTTCAAGAGGACCAGAATGTTCTTGTTTGTGCCATAGTAGACACAGTGGGAATTTTTTGGGTTGAGGACTCATACACCAAATATTCTTTATTTGTTGTTAGTTGGAGGTCGTGTAGTGTCCTGTATGTGAGGATTCATTTTCCCTAGATTCCTGTTTCGAAACCCTGATTATTGTTTAGCCCTTAGTTAGACGCCATGTAGATTTTTTGATAGAGGAACAGTGAAAAATAGATTTCTTCTTTTTTCTTAGCAAGAGGCCATGTAATTTCCTGTATATGAGGACTGCTATTACCTACATTCATGCCTCGAATTCCTGATTCTTCTTTAGCCGTCAGCAAGATACTCTGTGGATTGTCAGGACTGAGGACTCGTTTAACCCAGATTCCTTATTTTTAGCAACAGCCGTGCAGTTTCCTGTATATGAGCACTCCATTTCCCACATACATGCGTCGAAACCCTGATGCTTGTTTGGACCTTAGTAAGATGTCGTGTTGTTTTTTTGAAAATTGAGAACACATGTCACCCATATTCCTTATTCTTTCTTATGAAAAGTGCGCGTAGTTGCCTGTATATGAGGATTTCATTTCCCTAGATTAAGCTTCAGAAACCCAAATACGTGTTTAGCCTTTAGCAAGACAACCTGAAGTTTTTTTTGGATTGTGGAAACGTGTGAACCAGATTCCTTATTCTTCCTTAGCAATAGATTGTGCAGATTCCTGTATATGAGGACTCTTATTATCCAGATTCCTTCCCCCAAAACCTTATTGGTGATTATCTCTTAGCAAGACGCTCTGTATGTTTTGGGGATGGAGGACTCGTGTAACCGACATTCCTTATTCTTCCATAGCAATAGATCGTATAGTGTTCTGTATATGAGGACTCCTATTACTGAAATTCCTGCTTAATTCTCAGCAAGACGCCGAGATTTTTCCTGGTGACCTAGAATTCCAGTTGCTTGCATATCAAGAGAAAGACTCCCATAACGTTCTTGTGGAATTGGAACCCAAGATTCCTGGTTCCCTTTTCAAAAGACACCCTAAAATGTGGCATCATAGAAGCCCTTATTGCTGATTAAACCTTATCAAGGGACCTTGTAGATTAAGGCGATTGAGAACTTCAAGAACCGGATTCCCTTTCCATTCTCAGTAAGACGCCTTGATTTTCCCTGTCTATGTGGATTCCAAAACTCTGTATACAAAAATGCAGATGCCCAGATGTTTCCTAGGAACGTGGAATCCATGATTCCTGGTTACATTTCAATAATTCCTACTAAATATTTGGCAACTGCAAAACCATCGTCCCCTCTCCAAATAAAAGTACAAATGGAAATTTAAGGATTACCAAGTTCATCTTAAGACCAGAGTTGCATCGAAATATGGCAAGAAGATACTTTTGTTCCAATAATCTGGCCTCAATTGTCCTGAGGAACCTAAGGGACTTGTACTACCCGATACAGGTTTATAACTCTCAAAAGGAGCAGAATGTTGCTGGAGTCCTGAAAAGACTGATTCATAATACCCACAAGCCAAATATCTCCGAAACAGAGACAAGCTCGAAACCATGATTCTTCTTTATTCCGTAGCAAGACACAATGTGAATTTTTCGGATTGGGGACATTGTATCACAGATTCCTTATTCTTCCTTAGCAAGGGGCCATGTAATGTCCTTTACGTGAGGACTCCCTTTCCCCAGAACCCTGTTTGGAAACCCTGATTCTTGTTTATCACGTAGCAAGATGTCATGTAGATATTGTGATGGAGGAACCATGTAAAACAAGTTTCTTATTTCTCGTTACCAAGAGATCGTATAGATTTTGTATTTGAGGACTGCTATTACCTATGTTGCAGCTTCTAAACCCTGATACTTGCTTAGCCCACAGCAAATGGTCTGTTGATTTTTAGGCCTGAGGACTGCTATAACACCGATGGTTTTTCTTCCTTGGCAATGGGCCATGTGTTTTCCTGTATATTAGGATTCTCATTACATAGATTCTGCTTGGAAACTCTGTTTCTTTTTTCGCCCTTTCCAAGATACCCTGTTGATTTTTGGGACTGAGGATTCGTGTAACTCAGATTCCTTATTCTTTCTTAGCAAAAGGTCATGTAGTTACCTGTATATAAGGACTCCATTTCCCCAGATTCATATTTAAAACACCCTGATTCGTGTTTTGCCCATAGAAAGACCACCTGAAGCTCTTTTGGGATTGAGAACATGAGTAACGCAGATTCCTTATTCTTACTTAGCAATAGGCAGTGAAATTTCCTGTATGTGAGGACTCCCATTACCCAGATATCTAATTCAAAAGCCTGATTCGTGGTTACATCAGAGGAAGACGGCCTGTAGTTTTTGTGATTGAGGACTCATGTAACCAGGATTCCTTATACTTCTTTGGCAATATGACGTGTAGTTTCCTGTATATGATGACTTTCATTAACCAGCATCCCGCTTCACTCTGCAGGATGCCGAGACAGTTCCTGTTGACCGAGAATTTCTGTTGTTTGGATATCAAGAGAAAGACTACCATAATGTTCTTCGGGAACTGTAATCCAAGATTCCTGGTTTCCCTTCACAAGACCTCCCCAAAATGTGGTATCTTCAAAACCCAACATCCCAATTCCGACCTGCCCGATCACAAGTATTTTCTATAGTTTGAGGTCACCTGAATCGAGGGATTTTGTGCCAATATGCCTTTTGATTCTGGGGAACATGATTTTGGTCATAGATTTTCCTAGGACACAAAAGGATTTCTAGGGCCAGATCCGAGATTACAACTAAGAAGAGGACCAGAATGTTCCTGTGGATCTGTACTGACAGATTTAGCGTATCCATGGAGCAAGTAGTTCTGAAATATGTAGGGAACCAGAATCCCAGATTGCTGATTAAACCTTATCAAGAGGTCATGGAGATTTCGGATAATGAGAACTCATAGAACTGGTATTCTTTTCGTCATTATCAAGATGCCCTGACTTTCCCTGTCGATGTGGATTCCAACCTCTATATACAAAAGACAGATGCCCAGAAGTTTCCTAGGGATTTGGAATAAATGTTTCCACTTTAAATTTAAAAACACATACCAAATATTTGGAAACTGCAAAACCCTTGTCCCCTCTCAAAATAAAAAGAGACACGGAAGGGGAAAGATTACAGGTTTCACCTTAAGGCCAGAGTTACATCCAAATATGGCAAGAAGATTCCTTTTGTCCTGAAATATGGCCTTTTTTGTTCTGAGGAACCTAACGGACATGGAGTGCCTGATACTCGTTTACAACTTTGAAAAGGACCAAAATGTTGCTGGAGTCCTGAAATGACCAAATCATAATATCCGCATGCTAAATTGCACCGAAACATTTGGGTAGCTCGAAGCCCTGTTTCTTGTTTGTACCATTGCAGACACCATGGGAATTTTTTGGAATGAGGACTCGTACAACAAATATTCTTTATTCTTCTTAGTTAGAGGCTGTGTAGTGTCCTGTATGTGAAGACTCTCTTTCCCTAGATTCCTGTTTCGAAACCATGATTCTTGTTTAGCCCCTAGTAAGACACCATGTAGATTTTTTGATAGAGCAACAGTGTAAAACAGATTTCTTCTTTTTTTCTTAGCAAGAGGCCATGTAGTTTGCTGTATATGAGGACTGCTATTACTCACATTCATGCCTCGAATTCCTGATTCTTCTTTAGCTGTCAAGAAGATGCCCTGTTGATTTTCAGGACTGAGGACTTGTATAACCCAGATTCCTTATTTTCAGCAACAGCTGTGCAGTAGCCTTTATAGGAGTATTCCCCTTCCCACATACATATTTAGTAAACCTGATGCTTGTTTAAACCTTAGGCAGATGCCATGTAGTTTTTTTGGGATTGAGAACATGTGTCTCCCAGATTCCTCATTCTTTCTTAAGAAAAGTCCATGCAGTTGCCTGTATATGAGGTTTTCATTACTCTAGATTATGGTTCAAAAATCCAAAGTCGTGTTTAACCCTTAGCAAGACACCGTGAAGTTCTTTTTGGGACTGAGGACACGTATAAACCATATTCCTTATTCTTCCTTAGCAATAGACAGTGCAGTTTCTTGGATAGGAGGACTCCCATTTCCCAGAATCCTACTCCCAAACCTGCTTGGTGGTTATTTCTTATCAAGATGCTCTGTAGGTTTTTGTGATGGAGGAGTCGTGTAACCAAGATTCTTATTCTTCCATAGCAATAGGTCGTGAAGTGTTCTTTATATGAGGACTCCCATTAGTGAAATTCCTGCTTCATTCTCAGCAAGATGCTGAGACGTTAACTGGTGACCTAGAATTCCAGTTGATTGCATATCAAGAGAAAACTCCCAAAAAGGGCTTGTGGAATTGGAACCCAAGATTCCTGGTTCCCTTTTCAAAAGACACCCTAAAAATGTGGGGACTTAGAAGCCCAGATAGCTGATTAAACCTTATAAAGAGACCTTGTAGATTTAGGCGATTGAGAACTCCAAGAACTGGATTACCATTTAGTTCTCAGCAAGATGGCCTGATTTACCCTCTTTATGTGAATTCCAAAACTCTGTATACAAAAATGCAGATGCCCAGATGTTTCCTAGGGATGTGGAATCCATGATTCCTGGTTACATTTTAATAATTCGTACTAAATATTTGGCAACTGCAAAACCCTCAGCCCCTCTCCAAATGAAAGTACAAACGGAAATTTAAGAATTGCCAAGTTCATCTTAAGACCAGAGTTACATCCAAGAAGATACGGCAAGAAGATACATTTGTTCTGGGACTCTGTCTTTAGTTTCCCCGAGGAACCTAAGGGACTTGTACTACCAGTTAAAAGTTTACAACTCTCCAGAGGACCAGAATGTTGCTGGAGTCCTGAAAAGACTGATTCATAATACCCACAAACCAAATATCTCCGAAAACATGAGA
>NW_007249044.1:0-769 GCF_000164805.1 Carlito syrichta
CTTAGTTAAAATCAGTCACTTTTAGTTGGCAAAAGACAGTGTTAACAGAAAGAACAGATAACCCTGCAGATTGAGAGAAAATTTTTTCAAAGCACATACATGGTAAAGGATTTGTATCCAAAATATACAAATTATGCTTATTCGTAAACAAGAGGAAAAAAAATTAAAATGAGCAAAACACGTGAACCCAATTTCATCATATAAAATATACAGATGGCAAATACATAAATGGATCATTATATATCATTAGGGAAATGCAAATTAAAACAATAATGAGATGTCTCTACACATCTACTAGAATGGCTAAAATCTTTTACAGCAGAATTTTATAAGATGCACAAAGAAGCTGTACAAATCATACCTCAAATTATTCCAAAAAATTAGGAGTGACTACTTCTTATGATAGTAAAATTAATTCTCCCTTATCATACTATGGCACTAGAAAATTTGAGCGAAGACAAAAGGAGAGCAGAGGAATCTCAAGTGAGTATTTCTGCTTATTGTTGAAGACAAGGAAGTGTTCTATAATCTTTATTTATTAGCATTTATAGAATAATGTTATTATTTACCCCTCATAATCTGTTATAATTTTTTGTGCCTTAAAATAGAGACAAAATGTAAACTATATTAATTCCAGAAATGTGAAAATCAGTATGTTCCCTTCTGGGTTCTTGTTATCAGAGAAAAATTATTCTGCCCCAGTATTACATTAACTATAGAAATAAAAGTAATATTTAAAAATGAATACATAAATAATTTATAATAATTT
>NW_007249044.1:1904-5384 GCF_000164805.1 Carlito syrichta
GTGATGTCAGAGAATGTGCTCTATGGTAACTTTACTTAATAAGTTAATAAATGACTTATACAATGAAAAGATCCCTAATTTAGTCAAACGGGATGTGCTGGGGGCTAGTAGTATTTATTTTGCAGGCAAATACTCTAAAATCTGGTTCCAACTTTCTTAAAGTTTAAACAAAATTATCATGATAGAATAAAGAAAAATTATTCTACATTAGACATAATATTATTAGTGGGAGCAAGAAATAGTGAATAGTGAGTTAATGACTTAAAAAAATTAAATAAATTTAACAGTTTCTAGAGAAATATTATGACACCGTTAGAATACCTGGGATAAAAATTGAAATACTATATTGGAAAAAACACACTAATTTCATGACAATTTTACATTTATTTATTTATTTATTTTTTGACTTAGAGTCTCGCTCTGTCGCCCAGACTAGAGTGTAGTGGCCGCTCCCGGCCCCCGCAGCCTCGACCTGCTGGGCTCCGGCGATCCTTCCGCCTCAGCCTTCCGAGTAGCCAGAATTACAGGCATGTGCTACCACGCCCGGCTGATTTTTCGATTTATTGTAGAGATGAGGTCTCGCTGCCCAGGCGGGTCTCGATCCCTCGAGCTCAGGCAATTCACTCACCTCAGCCTCCCAAAGGCACAGGATTACAGCCTGAGCCACCGAGCCCGGTTTAATTTTGCATTTATTAATCATTGAAGATTTAGTGCTATAAAATGAAAGAGCAATATGGGCACTTATGGTAATTTCATACTCTAAAATACATTTAGTTAGTGACTTACATTAACATTCAAACTTTAAGAAATACCCTATGGTGTCAAAATTATAAAGATCACTTTACATATAAGCAACTGGAAATATTCTGGTCAAGTTATCTAGACATTGAGATACAGAATTATTTCTGACATTGAAATTCATATAAGATCATTATAAATTTAATTACAGTGTATAAAGTAATACACTAAACAGGAGTCTGTTATATCAGTGTGATGCATCATTTTTCTGCAATGTCTTCTCAAATTTTAAAAACCTTCCAACTATTTATTAATAAGTTTAGATAGAATTTTATGAAAACTAGCTCATGTTTATTTTTACTAAATATAAAACTCCTTTCATTTACCTAAAAATATGTATGTAAATTATACTTGGCATTCATAATTTGATGTATTTATATTAAAAATTTTATCTTTAATGGCTTGTTTAAATATAGTTATTTTTATACTTTTACTGATTACAAATTCCAAAAGAAATTATTCATTATCTTGATGGTTGCAAGGTTTACTTTAAATTATATTGATTAACAAACCTAATATAATGTGTGTATATACTTGCCTAATTCTCTACAGGCAATAATTTAAATGGTTTAAGAAATTTTCAAAAAAGATTTTATATATTAGTCTTATTTTTCACTATAATTTATTCAAGTAAAAATGCCAATGTTCTACTTTGATTTCATTCTAAGTTACTTTAACCTTATTTTTATTTTATCTAGCATTTATAATTTTTTTTATTATACGAAATGTGTTGCTAGAGAAAGAAAAGAATAACAACACATACCTTCTGTTGCCAGAAAGTCCTGCATTCTTTAGTGGAGAGGTCAGGTTATTCTCATGAGGAAACAAAAAATGTCTGTGATCTCACCACTGCCCTGTGAAGGCTCAGAGTGAAGCAGGAGTGGAAACAGTAGATCTCATAAATGTGTCACCTAAGATTTGAATAGAAAACTCTCATACTTTAACTAATGTAAAATCAGTTTCTCTCATCACACTCACACATTTTCAGAATATGGGAGACTTTGGTTCCTAATGTGTCATTTATTTTGTCCATTTTCAAGTGCCCCTTAGAAATTATTTTTGTATTTAGCATGATGAAAAGGAACAAAAACTTGATTAACTATGAAATGTTTCCCATCCCGATCACAAACACTAAAATCTTAAGCCATGTTAATAGTATCTTTAATGTGTAAGTTCCATAGTTAGACAAACTTGAAATTACATACTTTTTTCCTTATACTTTAATATTATTGTTATTATGATGAGTTTTTTTTTTTTAAATTTAATCCCACATTCATACGAATTTAATTTGTCACTAATTATTAGGAAGGATGACTACATTATTAACTTTAAGTGAAATCAATTTCTGAACTTAAATTTGCAAATTTATCTTCTTGATTTCTCTAAAATTCCATTATTCAATTTTATTATTTGTTAATTAGCTGATCCTATTTCTCTAACAAAAATAAATATCTCTTGGATAAAATGTTAAACAATATTGAAATATATGACCATGTCAGATATTGAAATAATAAATAACCACTCATTTTGTTGTTCATTGATCTATTGTCCAATAATAATCAATTACCTATGTTTTCTTAGAATATTTATATAAATAGCTAAATTGCAGTCAAACTCTGTAGAAGGAGATAAGTAATATTTAAAATGTCACCTAAATAAAAGTAGAAAGAACAGAAAAAGCACTTTGAAACAATAGTTCAATGTATGTGAATATCAGAAGAAAGACTTCAAATTGTCCAGTTTAATTAAATTCGAAATTGTTTTATTATTTTTTATATCAAGGAAAAAGGGAATATCTTTTGTCTGTAATTCCCAAGCATATTCTATGATACTTCTTAAAGATTAAATTTTTTAAAAATAGCTTTTTAAAACCTAGAAAAATAAAATTAAAATTCATATATATATCCTTGATATCAGATCAGTTATTTGAGCCTTCCAAGACAATGACTAATGTGAGCTATCCATATATGTATTTCTGTTAATTATATTTTAAAATATTTTTATAAAATAAATCAATAATCTGTTATGTTTATACACTTATGTGCATATTGTATTTCTATTAGTAATACATTTATTTATATTTATGTATTACAATTTCATAAACTGCACTAATATATTTTGTATTAGTCTTAATATAGAAATATAACAACAAAGTCATTAATTAAAGATAGCAAATAACGTAACATTCACCAACATTTTGCTTTTAAATTTGAGATACTAATGTCTACCATTCTTCCTTCAAGCACTCACTTATTGTTTCCAATTCAATAGCATTATAGTCATGTATTACTTAATGATGTGGAAACGTCTAAGAAAATGCAAGGTTTGATGATTTTTCATTGTGTGAACATCATAGAGAGGACTTACACAAACTTAGATTATATAGCCTACTACACACCTATGCTATATGGTATAATCTATTGCCTCTAGGCTACAAACCACACAGCATGCTACTCTATTGAATATTGTAGACAATTGTAACACAATGATAAATATTTGTGTATGCAAACATAAAAAGGTAAAAATGTTATTCTGTACAGGCACTTACCACCAATGGGACTGGACTGGAAGTTGCTCTGGGTGTCAGTGAGGGTTGAGTGAATTGGGAGCCTATGACATTTCAGTAATTTACTATAGTAATTGTATAAATACTGTGCACTGAGCTTCACTAAAGCTATACA
Organism: Carlito syrichta; assembly: GCF_000164805.1. Classification (NCBI taxonomy): domain Eukaryota; kingdom Metazoa; phylum Chordata; class Mammalia; order Primates; family Tarsiidae; genus Carlito; species Carlito syrichta. The sequence continues at coordinate 5,384 of NW_007249044.1, forward strand.
A
>NW_007249045.1:0-9926 GCF_000164805.1 Carlito syrichta
CCCTGAGCCTGTTCCAAAGCCCCAGATGGGGAGTGATGGCACCATGCGCTCCCTGTCCCATTGTGTCCCTTCTCCAGGCTTCCCTTGGCAGGTGGGACTTCCCTCCCTTTACATCCTTAACTCTCTCTGACCATGGTGTAGAGTGAAACTGGTGTTGTATGCCTTCAGGCAGGCTCTTGACATCCAAGTGGGAGTTTAACAAACTCTGAACATTCCTTCTCCACAGCAGTAGGTAGGATTTCAATACAGTTATGCTAGGAGCCAAGAGAATCCTGTTTTGATAGTCCAAAGCTGAACTCTGCAGCACTTCTCTTTCATGTTTACCTTCCTGTTATAGTCCTAATCCTCTTGAGACAGATTAATGCCCGGGGTTGAGGAGAGAGGGTGTCGTGTGAAAGAAATGTGGAAGAAAGAAGTGCATTAATGTTTTTCAAAAGTATTTCCCTGCTTTGTTGATAAGCACGGTAATAAGACGGACTGTTCCCTAATGGCCTAAATGATTTATGAACATTGTTTAATTGCCGTTGGAGCACTGTCTCAGTTTTAATAGATCTGGCAATGGAACACAGAGAGTTACATATCTTGCCTCAGGCACATCACTGGCAGTCAGCAAAGTGATATGAACCTGGGCACCTGACTCCAGCCCTTGTGCTGTTAACTAGTTGGGTGCATTCCTGGGTTTCTGACCTGGGAAACTGGGTAGATGGACGTTCTGTCTGCTGAGACCAGGAATGTGTCTCCCAAGAGGAGACATTCTTGGGGAATAGCATATGGAGAGTTTATTTGGGACCTGCTAAATCCAAGAATACCCTACCCGACATCCAGTAGAGCTGTCTAGTAGCGGAATATAAAGTGTGCTTGCAACAGGTTTTGGCCTATAGGAGGTTCTTAAAGCCTTGGGAATGGACATCATTCAAGGAGAGATTATTGAGGGGAAAGAAGGCTTTCCGATCTAGCCTGAGGAACATTCACATTTGAAGATTAGTGGAGCAGGGGTAACCTATGGGTGAGAGATCTGGGCTAGAGAGTGATTCTCAACTAGGGTAGTGCCTCCTCCTCAGGGACAATTGGAAATGTGTGTAAGGTTTTTTTTGACCCACATGGGGTGGGTTAGAGTGCTACATTGATCGGGGAAACAGGGCAATGTGCAATGTGACAGTACTCTGTGTCAGAGTGTTGCCTCCCTCCGGGCAGAGTGTGGCACCCAAAGGGATCTTCCCACTCTTTGGATCTCACATGTATACTGCACTTCAGCTTTCGATCTCTTTTCTCTCCCTCGTGGCTCCTCTCCGTGGTTCCAGGCATGTGGAAGGGCAGCCTGCATTCTGTGTGCTCTGATGGCAGAGGACCTGAGAGGTAGCGCGATGGCCACCGAGCTCATGAGTGCTGGATCCTGGGCTCTTGTTCTGTTCTTGTTCTGTGTGTCTCCACGGCTTGAATCTGGAGAACCTGAGGATTGGGCTGTCTTCCCAGATGATTGACAGCTCGCATTGATTAGTTTGCCCCATCTGGTGGGAAGTGCTCATGGCTGCAACCTGGCAGTGTCTCCTGGGAGGCCTACGTGAGCTGACCTGTGTGGCACTGGATGGCCCATAGTGAGGTGATCATTGATGCTTGGTGTCTGCACATCAGTTCCTGTGTGTGCTGGGAGTGCAAAGCCCATGTGGACTTTAGACAGGTTTGCTGCCATGTTCTCAGAAGTCTTCTGTTCTCTGTGTGCCCCTGGTGGGCAGCTGCTGGTGGCCAGAATGTTTGAGCCTCAGGAAGGCCCTGAGCATCAGCTTTGCTGCTGGTGGTCAGAATGTTTGAGCCTCAGGATGGCCCTGAGCATCAGCTTCTGCCCTGAAACAGGGCAACCCTTAGGATTCTCAGTCGACTTGACTGTGTAATATAAGACAATTGCCCGGTGGTTTTACTGGAAAGTCTCCATCTCCCTGGCCAAACACTCTGTTTAAAGTGTTACTTTTTTTTTGTCCAGCCTTGGTGGCTCAGCCTGTAATCCCAGGGCTTTGGGAGGCTGAGGTATGTGGATTGCCTGAGCCCGCAGGTTTGAGACCCACCTGGGCAACTTGGCAAGACCTCATCTCTACAATAAATAAAAAAGTAGCTGGGTGTGCACCTAAGGAAGCTGGAAAGCAAGACCACCAAAACCCAAACTTTAGCAGAAGAATCCAGATCACCAAAATAAAAACCCAAATTCGGGACATAGAAGACAAAAAGATAATACAAAAAAATCAATGAAATAAAGTTGGTTCTTTGAAAGGATAAACAAGATTGATGGTCCCCTAGCTAGACTGACCAAGAAAAAAAGAGAAAAAGCCCAAATAAATACAACCAGAAACACAAAAGATGAAGTCACATCTGACCCCAAAGAAATACAAAAGATCATTAGAGACTACTATGTACACTTGTATGGAAAAAACTGGAAAACCTTAAGGAAATGGAAGACTTTCTGACATCACACAACCTGCCTAGGTTGAAGCAAGAAGAAATCGAGACCCTAAATAGAACACTACCTACAAAAAAAACCCTGGACCAGATGGCTTTCCAGCAGAATTCTGTAAGACATTTAAGGAGGAGCTGATACCAATCCTACTGAAAGTATTCCAGGTGATTGAGAAAGATGGAACCCTCCCCAAATCATTTTATGAAGCTAACATCACATTGATCCCCAAGCCAGGTAAAGACCCAACAAAGAAAGAGAACTACAGGCCAATATCTTTGATGAACATAGATGCCAAGATTCTCAACAAGATCCTAGCAAACCGGATTCAACAACACATCTCAAAAATCATCCATCATGACCAAGTAGGCTTCATCCCTGAGACCCAAGGCTGGTTCACATTCACAAGACAATAAATGTAATTAAATACATCAACAGACATCAGAATAAAAACCACATGATTATATCATTAGATGCAGAAAAGGCTTTTGATAAAATCCAGCACCCCTTCCTAATAAAAACCCTCGAACATCTAGGCATACAGGGAACATACCTCAAAATAGTAAAAGCCATCTACAAGAAACCCATAGCTAGCATACTCCTAAACAGATAAAAATTGGAACCATTTCCCCTGAAAACTGGAACAAGACAAGGATGCCCACTCTCTCCCCTCCTGTTCAATATAGTTTTAGAAGTCCTGGTTAGAGCAATCAGAAAAGAGAAGGTGATCAGGGGTATCCAAATAGGAACAGAGGAAGTCCAGTTATCTCTCTTCGCAGATGATATGATTGTGTACCTTGAAAAGCCAAGAGAATCTGTCAAAAGCTTGCTTGCACTGATAAAGGATTTGGCAATCTCAGGGTATAAAATAAATGTGCAAAAGACAGTCACATTTCTTTATACCAATAATAAACAGAAACCCAAATAAAAAACACAATTCCATTCACAATAGCCACAAAAAAAAAAGAAATACCTTGGCATCTTCCTAACCAGAGACGTGAAAGACCTTTACAAGGAAAACTACAAAATACTGCTCAAAGAAATCAAAGATGACACAAACAAGTGGTAAAATATCCCATACTCATGAATTGGAAGAATCAACATTGTGATGATGTCCATTTTACCGAAGGCAATCTACAAATTCAATGCAATACCCATCAAATTACCAGCAACATTCTTCTCAGACCTGGAAAAAACAGTACAGGAATTAATATGGAAACACAAATGACCAAGAATAGCCAGAACAATCCTCAACAACAACAACAACAACAACAAAAAACCAAAGCAGGAGTTATCACACTACCAGACTTCAAACTTTACTGTAAAGCTACAATAATCAAAACAGCTTGGTATTGGTATAAGAACAGGCATATAGACCAATGAAATAGAATTGAGATTCCAGAAGCAAAACCTTAATTTCTCAACCAACTTATCTTCAACAAAGGCCCCACTACCTACCATTAGGGAGAGGAGAACCTATTCAGTAAATGGTGCTGGGAAAACTGGCTGACCACATGCAGAAGATTCAAACAAGATCCCTATCTATCCCCAGACACAAAAATTAACTCCAAATGGATCAGAGACCTAAATGTAAAACCTCAAACCATAAGAACCTTAGAAAATGTAGGACACCCTTATGGAAATTGGAACTGGCATCCAATTCCTGAACAAAACCCAAAACGCACGCACGGCCATAAGAGATAAGATAGACAAATGGGACCTCATTAAACTGACAAGCTTCTGCAAAGCCAAAGAAACCATCAAGAGAGCAGGGAGACAACCCACAGACTGGGAAAAAGTATTTGCCAACTCCAGGTCTGGCAAAGTCCTAACATCTTAGATCTACAAGGAGCTCAAACGTGCTGAAAAGAAAAAAATAACCCCATTGCAAAGTGGGCAAAAGATATGAACAGACACTTCTCCGAGGAAGACATCCAAGTGGCCAACAGACATATGAAGAAATGTTCAACCTCACTCATCATCAAGGAGATGCAAATTAAAACTACACCAAGATACCACCTAACTCTAGTCAGAATGGCCATTATTAATAGCTCAAAAAATAACAGTTGCTGAAGAGGGTGTGGTGAAAAGGGAACACTTATACTCTGTTGGTGAGAGTGTAAACTAGTGTAATCTCTGTGGAAAGCAGTGTGGCAATTCCTAAAAGCTCTAAAAATGAACCTCCCATATGACCCCGCAATCCCTTTACTGGGAATATACCCTGAAGAACTCAAATCATTCTATGAAAAAGACACCTTCACATGTATGTTTATTGCAGTGTTGTTCACAATAGCAAGACCCTGGAACCAACCATCTATCCATCAAAAGAGGACTGGATTTTAAAATGTGGTACATATACACGATGGAATACTCAGCCATAAAAAAGAACAAAATCATGAATTTTGCAGCAACCTGTATGGAACTAGAGTCTGCAATACTGAGTGACCTCTCACAGAAACAAAGATCTGAGTATCACATGTTCTCACTCATATAGTGGACCTTGAACATCTATCATAATACTATATGAAAAAGATTGACAGTGGTGGGAAACTATGGGGAGGTAGGGAGGAGAAGAGAGGTGGAATTAACGGTAGTCAATATCTGTCTGGAGACGGGGAGACACCCCTTAGCCACAAGGGTGCCTGAATGATGCATATTTGTATACCTAACCCTTAACTGTACCCTGCAGTTTTAAAATGAAAAATATGATTTAAAAAAAAGCTTATCCTATCAAAAGCAATCTATAGATTCAATGCTATACACATTAAATTGCCAACCTTATTCATCTCAGACCTGGAAACAATAATGCAGAAATTCATATGGAAACATAAATAACCATGAGTAGCCAAAACAATTCTCAGCAAAACAAAACAAAACAAAACAAAAACCAAGCAGGAGGCATCACGCTCCCAGACTTTAAGCTTTATTATAAAGCTACAATAATCAAAACAGCCTGGTATTGGTACAAGAACAGGCATATAGACCAATGGAACAGAATATAGACTCTGGAAGCACAACCTCAATTTCTCAACCAATTCATCTTCAACGAAGCTTCCACCATCAACCACTGGGGAGAGGAGAATCTATCCAGTAAATTGTGCTGAGAAAACTGGCTGACTGCACACAGAAGATTAAAACAAGACCCCTACTCATCACCATACACAAAAATCAACTTTAAATGGATCAAAGACTGAAATGTAAAACCTCAAACTTAGAAAATTCAGGAGACATCTTTATGGAAATTGGAACTGGCAAACAATTCCTGATCAAAACCCCAAGTGCCCATGCCATAAGAGATAAGATAGACAAGTGGGACCTCATCAAACTGACAACCTTCTGCAAAGCCAAAGAAACTATTGAGAGAGCAGGAAGACAGCCCAAAGACTGGGAAAAAATATTTGCCAACTGTATGTGTGACAAAGACCTAACTTCTAGAATCTACAAGGAACTCAAATGTGCTGAAAAGAAAAAAATAAACAGCTTGATTACTAAGTGGGCAAAAGATATGAATAGATACTTCTCAGAAAAAGACATATGAGCAGCCAAGAGATACATGAGAAAATGCTCACTAGTCACCAAAGAAATGCAAATTAAAACTACACTGAGGGGATTTCTGGCAAATTGGCAATGGCACAGGTCAGACTGTGAGAGTCTTCACAAAAGTGAATGTCCAAAAAGACTCCCTGCATGATTGGGTGCAAGCTGGTGGGTGAGTGAATGTCTGAGGGGAGACTTGGGTTCATACACCTGGAGCTCTCCTCCAGAGGTGACTGCAACCCCCCACAACCCTGAGATTAAAGCTGCATGCACGCAGGATTGTCTGCTGCTCTTGGGACTCTCCTGAGAAAAGCTGCTGAATACAGCTGATTCTCATCACCTGGCACCCAGTCCACAAAATCACCTGTGACAACAAAGTGGCTGGAGTCCCAGATCCATGGAGAGAGCAGATAGGGGAGAACTGGAGAGGAGCCCCACCACCACTGGTGAGGAAATGCCAACCGGAGCCATTGTCTGTGTCCTGGACCCAGGCAGAGATCTGCATTGCCCCACCCAGTTCCACCCAGCCTCCAACCTGGGACCTAGAGGTAATCTCATCAAACTCAAAGAGACAGAAGCCTCTCCCCCATGCTGGATCAGACATAGACACGTCAGTTCTGAGTGAGAAGCTTGACAAGCAGCAAGCCGGGTGAGTCCAGCTCTGGTTCACCATCCTCTCACAGTAGCCCTGGGCATCTAACCCCCGCTGAGAGCAGTCCTATCAGCTTGCACTAAGAGCAGAGGTGAGGGGCTGGAGAGCAGAGCTGAAAGGAAGTTGGACTTACATGTATGATCTCAGAGTGAGGTTTTGTTTGTTTGTTTGTTTGATTGTTTTTTGTTTTGGTTTTTTTCTTTTCTCTCTTTCTGCTTTTGATTGTTTTCATACTTGCTTTGTTGGTGTTATTTTATTGCTTTTTAAAGACTTTCTGTTAATGTACTGGTATTTTTGAGGTAGAATACATCAGTGGGGGGGATTGTCAGTTTCTGTACTTGTATGAGTGTGTATGTTTTAGGGTTTTTTTTCTGTTTTTGTTTATGTCTATTTTCATTTCTTAGTTGGTATGCCTGTCTGATTTTCCTTAGTTTTCTCTCTTCCCACCTTCTTCTCATTCCCCTTCCTTCCTTTTTCCATTTTTTCCTTTTTCTTGCCTCCTTTTGCTTTCAGGGGGCAAACTTATATCCCTGCTGCATGGACAGACTGTAAGGCAGCAGAAAGCAGGCTCTGGGGGCCCACACCCCTGTTAGCAGATGCTGGAATCTGCAGATGGCTTCTGAACCACAGTTACCCCCTCAACTCTCAAAGCTGCAAACACTACAGCTCCCACCCACAGTCCAGTGTCAGAATTGAACAAAGCCAGAGGATACACGAGGATGAATAGGAGATTGAGCAAACAGAAGTAAAAACTACCTCCCCCCATCCCCAAAAAACAGAACTAAAGAAGAGGGGGGGAAAGGAGGGAGGAAAATCTACACAAATGAAGAAAAACCAAAGGAATAATATGGGTCTCACACAGACCCCTGGGTGGTCAGCCACTGAGAATACAGATTTCAGAAGGCAAACAATGAAGAGTCCCCAGAATGACTTGTCTCGAGCCACAGCCCAGATATCAAGACATTAATAGAGAGAATAAATAGAATTAAGGAGAGACAAGAGGAAAGAATGAAGGAGTTGATAACTGAGATAACAGCAATAAAGAATATAGTGAATGAAATAAATAACAAGCTGATAAGCATGGAAAGCAGAATTAGCCAAACAGAAGAAAGAATCTCAGAACTTGAGGACCAGAATATGGAACTAACACAAACTGCAAAACGTCAAGAAAAAAATCAACAAGGAGATCCAGAACTTCAATGTGACGTTTGACCAAATGGACTTAATTGATACCTACCAAACTTTTCACCCAACAACCATGTAATAGACATTCAACTCATCACCACTTGGAATGTGCTCTAAGATCAGCCACATCCTCAGCCATAAATCAAGCATAAACAAATTTCACAGAATGAAATCCTGCCATGTACCTTCTCAGACCACAGTGGAATAAAAATAAATAATACCAACAAAGTTCTACAAAACCCACAAAGACATGGACACTAAACAACATGATGCTAAACAACTCCTGAGTCAACATGGAAATCAAAATATAGATTAAAAGATACCTGGAAGCTGCACTCAGTTGCTCAGCCTATAATCCTGTGCCTTGGGAGGCTGAGGTGAGTGGATTGCCTGAGCCCGTGGGTTCGAGACCTGCCTGGGCAACTTGGCAAGACCTCATCTCTACAATAAATCAAAAAATTAGCTGGGCGTGGTTAGCACGTGCCTGTAATTCCAGCTAATTGGAAGGCTGAGGCGGAAGGATTGCCGGAGACCAGCTGGTCGAGGCTGCAGTGACCGGGAGCGACCACTGCACTCCAGTCTGGGCAACAGAGTGAGACTCCAACTCAAAAAAAAGATACCTGGAAACAAATGAAAATGAAGAAACATCTTACCAAAACCTCTGGGATGCCATGAAAGAAGTACTAAGAGGGGAATTCATATCTCTATGAACACACATGAAGAAAATGGAAAGATCACAAGCTAAAAGCCTAGCAAGTCACCTAAGGAAACTGGAAAAACAAACTACCAAAACACCCAACTTCAGCAGACGGATCCAGATTACCAAAGTAAAAGCCCAAATTCGGGACATAGAAGACAAAAAGATAATACAAAAAATTAACAAAACAAAAAGCTCATTCTTTGAAAGGATAAACAAGATTGATGGTCCCCTAGCTAGATTGACTAAGAAAAAGCCCAAATAAATACAATCAGAAATGCAAAAGATGAAGTCACAACTGACCCAGAAGAAATACAAAAGATTATCAGAGACTACTAAGTACACTTGTATGGAAACAAACTTGAAAACCTAAAGGGAATGGAGGACTTTCTTACATCACACTACCTCCCCAAGTGGAAACAAGAAGAAATTGAGACCCTGAATAGAGGAATAACAACCCAAGAAATTGACTATGTCATAAGAAAACCACCTGCAAAAAAAAGTCCTGGACCAGATGACTTTCCAGCAGAATTCTACAAAACATACAAGGAGAAACTGATGCCAATTCTATTGAAACAAAACAACCCACAATCCAAATATCTGCTGCCTTCAAAAGACCCACTTAATTCACAAAAGCTCCTATAGACTCAGATAAAGGGATGGAAAAAAATATTCCATGCAAGCATATGTAACTACTCTTATAGCAGACAAAACAGACTTAATATCACTGAAAAAAGACAAAAGAGAGCAGTATATAATGATAAACAGATCAATTCAACAAGAAGATGCAACGATTTTAAATATATATGTACCTAATATGGGGGTTTCTAGCTTTATAAAAAAAATTCTATTAGACCTAAGAAAAGAGACAGACAGCAATTTAATAATAGTGGAAAACATCAACACTCCACTGACAGCAATAGACATAGCAAAGAGACAGAAAGAAACACTGGACATAAACTATAGAAAAAAACATATCTAGCAGATATTTATAGAACATTCTGCCCCAAAACTACAGACTATGCATTCTTCTCATCAGCACATGGAACATTTTTCAAGATAGACCATATGATAGGCAACAAAATAAAACTAGAAATGAACTCCAAGAGGAACTCTAAAGCCAAAAACAAAAAAAGACAATTAAACAGTGTGCCCCTGAATCATCTTTGGGTCAACAGTAAAATCAAGATGGAAAGTTTAAAATCCCTTGAAAGGACAACAACAACAATGACAATAGCAACCAAGTTATCAAAATCTCTGGAATACAGCTAAAGCTGTGCTCAGAGGAAAATTTATAATGCTTAAGGCCTACATCAAAAATACAGAAAGACTGACAACAACATTACTCCTCAAGGAACAAGAAAAACAAGAAAAAAACAAACCCAAAGCTATAAGAAGTAAAAGAACAAAAA
>NW_007249046.1:0-3052 GCF_000164805.1 Carlito syrichta
CAGGCCAGGAAGCAGAGTCAGGTCAAGGCTTCAGCCAGTCTCAGGACCCTGGAGTCTTGGGTCCAACCCTCAGACTTCACCAGCACAGATTCATCTAAGGTGGACTGTACCAAAATAGCTCCTTTATTTCTCAAAGCCCCTTGGGATAAGGTTGGCGGTAGAGAGTGTCCTCCTGACTGAGGAGGGCATCGGGTCCTTCTCAGTGGGCAGTTTCTTGTCTTTCTCCTCAGAAACACTGAGGGGATTTGGACCAGCCTGCAGAAAGTCAGAGTCCAGGTTGAGGGTCTCCGCCCAATCCCACGTCCACACCATCCCTTCCTGCCCCACCAGCACGTTGGCTGAGTCCCGTGTAGGAACACCCTTCCCCACAGACCATCCTCTGAGGATGTCCAGCACCCATCTTGCCCTCCCGCTCCTTCAGGAGCTATCTCTGTTCCTTGCCACACAGTTCGGGGCTCACCGAATCTCCTGCCCCAGCCGTTTCCTCTTGCATGCTCTGGGTTTGGGCAGGGACCTGCCTCCCATGCATTTCCAGCTCCTCCTTCAGCCTAGGCATGGGGGAAGGAAGGGGATGGGGGAAGGAAGAGAGGGAAGAAGTGGAGGAGGAACGAAAGGTTTTGAAGAAACAAATAAGAGAGAAGAGGAGAGATCCACTTAGCTCACCCCAGGGAGGGTTGGGGAGACAGGGCCGCAGGCTCACCTCTGCTGTATCTGCTGCATCTGTTGACACTTCTGCTACAGCTGCTGGTGGTGCTGGGCAGCAGCTGCCAGGAGTTCCTCAGGTTTCCTGTGCTCTTCCTGGAACAGCTGCCTGGGAGCCCATGGGTGGGATGGTGAGCACTGGCCACTCCCTCCTCCCACCCAGTCTACCACCACATCTTACACTGCCGCTGCAGCCTCCTGGCTATGGAGGAAGAGCCCCTCAGTGATGGCGGAGGGGCCTTCGGTCCCACACCAGGAGCACAGCTGATGCTTCACATCCTCCAGCTTCGCCTCGACCAGCTTCCCTACAGCAGGTAGGGGCAGGTGAGCAGGTGGGTGTAGGCAAGGTCAGACAAGGGCCATCCACATTCCCTGGCCTTACCTTCCGTAAGCAGCTGCTCCTTGCTGCTGTCCAGGGTGCAAATCTCCCTCACTAGCCGCTCTGGCCTCTGAGGGGCAGAAAGGAAGCTGTCCACATCTCCTGGCCTTCCCCCAAGCCTCAAAGAGGGGAACCTGGATCTGCTCTTTTAGTTACTCACCAGACCTCACTTCCAGAAATGCTGCCCCTCTGCACACCAGTCACAGCCCAGGTTCTGGGCCTTTGCACTGGCTGTTCCCTGTCACTGGACCTTTCTTACCCCACATATCCACAGTGATGTGGTAGAGAAGCTCATGGATTGGTGTTTACAACAGAGACGGCTGCAAACACGACCAGCCTGGGCTGTTACCTAGAACATCAGGTACCAGCACAGCTCTGCAGCTCCTCTCCTCTCCTTCTTCCAACCATGGACACCTCATTGACCCCTTCCCTCCTGACTCTGGTTCTCTATTTTCTCAAATGGGTACCTGGGATCTCCTTTGGGTCAAACACTGGCTGCTTCCCCCCAATGTCTCCTCTGTGCCTGTGATGTTCCATGGATATCAATAGAAGGCTTGACCTTGATCTGATCCGGGATATTCCTACCACTGAGTGGACACGGAGAGAGGCAGGGATATTTGTGCAGGATGAGGACACTGCATGCCATGAGAGTGATGACAAGGGACTAGATTCAGGATGATGCTGACCTTAGCACCACTAGAGCTTGCTCAGGAAGAGGGCATGGCAGGTGAGATGAAGGCCTGGGAGATGTCCATAAGGTTTGGGCCTGGAACTTCAAGGGAAGCTGTAGAGGTGGGAGGAGTGGCTTTGGGGCACTCACGTGGAATTCCCAGAGTTCCTTGTGCTGGTCCATCAGTTCTTCCAATTGTTCCTCGAAATTCAACCTGGAGGCCAACTACACAGTCACAAGGGGCCATGGGCTGAGATGTTCCACCCCACAGCCTCTCCTAGGCCATGGGTCTTCAGGCACAGACTTCAGGGGATTTTGTCTATGGTCTCTGCTCCACTGGGAGCACATTCACCACCTTGACCCGCCGAGGCTTAGCCCAGCCAGCTCCTCTTCTCACCCCCTTCCCTGACAGGACCCCCTCCCCAGTTCCCCTTCAGGGGTGCTAAGGTTTACCTCAGCTGCCTCTGTTTGTTTTTCTCTTCCTCAACCTGGGAGTTCAGGGCAGCAATTCTCTCCTTGCACTCCTGCAACGTGCTGTGCTTCCTAGGAGGCAGCAAGGTCCCCGCAGCCATGTTCCCTTAATGACTCCCCAGGAGGCGGCTTCTGTCTCCCTATCCCTCTATATTGAGGCTTTTCTCTGTAACACGTGATGGGCAGGAGGTGACATAAGCGCTTGGCCCCTGGGAGTACCGTCGTCAGACTTGTGAGATCAAGTGGGCATGGTCAGGTGCTAATGCACACACACACATCTTAACAGTATCTCCGACTGTCCCCAACAGCTTCGAATCAGTGTGCCAGGGGAGGGCCTCTGGTAACAAAATGAGCTCAATAAGCATTCAGGAGATAGAGAGATGGATGGACAAACAGTTGAGTGAAAGAAGGATAATGCAGAAATGGAAAGATAAAGCACAAGTGGTTGGTTGGAAGCATACATGAATTGACAGATGAGTGAACAGACATCCAGGAAGCCAGATGACAAGATGATAAGGCACAGAATAAACACCGGCCGAAGAAATTTAGTTGACCGTATGGCAAATGAATGAGTTACTTTTGCCAATGAGTGAGTTACTTTTAACACTACCCGCTGTTGGAGAAGAAGGGGCAACACACTTTGGCCTCTGCGTTGTCTGGAGGGAGGGAATGAGAGCTGTGGGTCTGAGACACATCTCTCTTGCTGTCTCTGCTCTACCAGAATAGGGGGGAAGGAAGAACCAGGCTCAGCTGGAAGCTCTTACCTCTGTGCTTCACTATCCTTCTCTTGGCAGTGCAGCCGGAAGATACGCAGGGTCTCTGCAGGGAGA
>NW_007249046.1:4624-7080 GCF_000164805.1 Carlito syrichta
CGATGTGGAGTCAGGTTGTGGTAAGTGTGGTCAAGAGAAATAAAGTGGGGCAAGAATCTAAAAAGCAAAGAAGTAGGAAGTACTTCTCAGTTATAGGTGGGTGTCTGGAGGGCCCCAAATTAAGGGGGGAGGAGCATGCCCTGCAGCTCTGTGGGTGGAGGGTGGGAGAAAGTCAATCCAAAGCCTACCCTGAGATGGATGGAAACATGGCTGGGAGAAGCCTAGTGAGCAAGAAGTAGCAGGAGGTGAAGTGAACAGAAAGGAGGTGAAGGTGACAACTTCTGGATCTAAGGAGTGCAGCAGAGCCAAATGGGTGACCAGCAAGTGGCCGGGAACAGGGCTTTAGAAAAAGGTTTTGCCCTCTATATATCCTTATGCTTCTGCAATTTTGAATTATGGGTGCCTACTTCAGTTCAAGGAATTTAATTTTAAAAACAAGTGAAGATGAAGGGGCTATTTGCTAAGTTTGTACATTGTGGGGCCTGAAATTGAACCCTCAGACACAGAGGAGACACATAACCTTTCTGCAGCTTTTTCACCATTTCCATCAAGTCTTCAATTTTCTGTGAGGATGTGTCCTGCCCTGTGGAGACAAAACCAAACATTTCAGAATCCAGTAGGGTGAGAGGCCAAAAGAAGGATCTGACGGCCCTGAACTGGCGCTCAGGTGGGCCGACAGCAGGTCTCCAGGCAGAGTGGTGTCCCTACTCCTTGTCCTGAGGTGAACAGTCCACAAGATGAATCAAGCCTTTCCTTGGTCTGCCATCCTTAAACTGCCAATGACTGTATTCAGTTTGTATACTTGTATGTGGGCTTTTTTTTTTTAAATATTGAAAGGTGACTGAAGAGGAAAAAAAAGCAAATTAAAACCTAAAAATCCTGCCAGGTGGGTGATTGTGACTGGTTTTCCTATCAGCTCAGTATGGAAAGTTGTGTCTTCAGCGTGTCACTGACACTAGCTAACATCCCCGATTCCTTTTAAAAACAAACTGATAGGCTGAAACCAGAACCCTGTCCTTTACATTTCTTCCACTGCTGGTTGCCACAGACTGAATGTTTGTGTCCCCACCTCCCCATAATTCCTATGTTGAAATTCTAACGACCATTGTGATGGCAATAGGAGGTAGGGTCCTTGGGAGGCAATCAGGTCATGAGGGTGGAGCTCTCAGGATAGGATTAGTCCCTTGTACGGGACCCCAGAGTTCCTCAGCAACTGCTACCACGTGAAGACACAATGAGAAAGCTGAGGTCTACAACCCAGAAAGCCCACACCAGACAATGAATCTGCCTGAACCTTGATCTTGGAGACCAGCCTCCACAACTGTGAGGAATAACAGTATTTCTGTGATAGAAAATTGCACTGACTAAGGCTCTGGTGAAGCCAATTAAGTCTTCATTTGTAATATCCTAGCTTATTTTAGGAACTTCAAACCGTGAGACCCAAAGGCTTCTTTAGCACAGTGGAGGCCACAGCAGGTGTTCAATATGCATCTGCCTGTTTTCTTCCTTTGGGTCCTTAGCTGAGGGTGGTCACTGGGTGCCACACCCAGCTCCAAGCCAGCCTTCCTTGCAGAGATTATTTCAGTTCTCAGAGCTGCATTTTGTAAAACTGTTACAGGGCACTCTGTGTACCAAGCTGCCATTAATGTAGGTAGGTCAGAAGGGAGAGGCCAACACATGTGGATTGTAGCATCTTAGCGTGTGGTAACAGGTGAGCCAATGGAACACCCAGAAGCACATCCTTCTTGGAGCAGACATGGCCAGGGGAGAATGTTCCCTTTTCTCCCCTTCGCTGGGCTGCAACTTCTAAGCTTCTGTACAAGTTAAAGAAACTGCCTTGCCCTCCCTTCCAGAGGTGAGGTGGGAGACTCCACAGCCCGGGTCAGGAAGAAAAAAAGGTACAGCTGCGGCCTGTCTCCGAGCAGCTGGAGCTTGGCTTGGGGAGAATCCATTGTCAAGAATCATTTGGGTGCAGCCGGAACATCTGGATATGTGCGGATTCTACTGAAAGAGCAGGCAGGTTAGAATGGGGAACTTCGGGGTCTTGGGACTTGAGAAACTCTTAGGAAAATGTTTTTGTGGCAGACGACACAAGCAAGGGCATGAGCACCCAGCTCCCACGGGGCCCCACATCTCAGGGCGGTTGTGCCGGAAAGCTGCCCACGGGGCAGGGTGCAGCTGGGGAAGCCCCTGGCCGTGCACACACATCACACCCCTTTGCCTTCGCTCTGCGCTCACTGCGGTGTCATCTGCGCTGCAATTTTGCTGACCCTCCACCCGCCGGCCACCCCCCGGGCCTGGGAGGGCCCTGTGAGGTCCTAAGCTTTACAGGGGTGGCCCTGTTCCAGGAATCCACAGCCTGGTGCCCGCCTCTCGGTGGCCTCGGCGTCAAAAAGCCGATCCAAGACCCGGGGGGCAGCAGCCTCGGCGCAGCCTGGCCTCCCCTCCCCCGCCTT
>NW_007249046.1:7750-22844 GCF_000164805.1 Carlito syrichta
CGGAGGAGGAGCCTTAGAGATGGGGCGGTCGGGCTTGGGGCCTGGGCTGCGCGCTGAGTCGGAGGGTGTTCGCGTCGGAGGTGCAGGGTTTGGGGTTGGAAAGGCTGCTTGGGGCAGGGTTGGAGGGTTCGGGTTCCGGTTATTCGTGTTTGGCCTTTGGTGGAGGTTCGGATGGGGACTGCAGACCCTTGACTCGGCGAGTCCCTCGGTCGGGCTTGGGCTCGGGCTGTTGTGGCTCAGTGGCTCAGTGGCTCAGGCCTCGGGCTCGGGCCAGGGCCTAGGGTTAGGGCTGGGGTGGGGTCAGAGAGTTAGGCTAGGGGGTTGGGGCCAGGGCTGGGGTTCAGATTCAGTTTAAGCCTCACGAGTTTTCCCCCAGGGGGCCTTGCTGGTCCGGGACGGGAGGATGTTGGAGGAACGTTGTCCGGACGGCGCCGGACTCTTCCATTCGCTGAAAGATGCAGCCTGATGCATCTGAAGGCAGATATTAAATGAAAAGCTATCGATAAGCCTTTATGAAAGCAGGCGTAGATGTGGTTTTAATGCGTGGTTTTGTGGGCCTTTAGCACCCGTGGCAACAAAGCAAAACAAAACATTGAATGGCTCTTGTGAATGTAGTTTCACGAACTTTTACTGTATGGGACAATTCTATTCTCTAAAAGATTACAGCCGATTAGGCGTTTGAAATGCAGGATTCTCTTTTATGGCCGTATATCTCTAACGATTGATGAGGATACCATGGGGAAAGTCAGATGTTCTCCTCATATAACTGAGAAGTCCCACTTCCACCTTTGAGAAATGGTGTTTTCTCTCTCAGCCCACACTTTAAAGCTTTGGTTCGCCTTTGTAATCTAGTTGCGTGCCTGCTTGGGACATCCCAGAGACTGTCCACATCAGAGCTGTGTCTGGAGACCTTGCAGCAGAGTTCTCCATGTTCACAGTTAGTGCTAGATCAGCCAGTCCTCCATGTGGACGATGATTTGAGAAAACTATTGAAGCAAGTCTCCAGCTAGACAACAGTTTGACATGGCCATTTGAGTAAGTCTCCAGATGGAGAGATGCTTCGACGTAATCATTGAAGCAAGGTCAGCTCCCTGTGCCACTCCCGGATGTTCCTCGTTCCTCCCCACCCTTAAACGTCACTGTCCTTTACCTAAATGTGTGAAATGCCTTTTTTGAGACATGAGCCTGCCTATGGGCCTATGAGCCCCCCGTCTGCCGGCTGTTGGAATGAAGTCCCCTTCTTGTACTACATCTCATGCTTGTGTATTTCAGCCTGAGAGTTAGGAATTGCAGAACTTGTGATCTGCAACAAAGTTGATGACCTGTACAGGGATGCTGTGCATTACAGATGGTGTGTTTCCTGGCTTACATCAATGGGGCAATGGTTCCTGTAAGCCCTTGCTGCTCATGTCTCGTTGGCCCCATGGCTGGGACTTCAGGGATTTGCCAGCAGCTGCTGGGACCCCTTTGTCTTAGAGAATCTCCCGCCTTTCACCTCTGTGGCACTAGCTACCTACTGTGTTTCAGAGGTGCAAGGAGGATGATCTCTAAGAAGCTAACAATCTTGAGATCTGGGTAAGCCCATCAGAGGTACATCTGGAAAACTTCTTGTTGCCGTTTGTCCACCATGATGTCCTTTGGGCTCTACTGCATAGGAACTTAGCCCCTCGGGATATCGGGCCATGTGCAACGTATGTGGTACCACTTGGACTCTGCTCCTTTGGACTTAGCTGCTATTGGTGCCTCTGGTCATGCATGTCATCTGTGACACAACTTGGTCTCTGCTCTCTTTGGACATAGTTGCTTGTGGGGCCATCTGTGGTCAAGACAAGGTCTCAGGACTTGTTGTCGAGTTCCTTCATTGGGAATCAGTCTCAGAACACAGCATCTGAATCTGAAACTGTGTATGCTTGTCTGTGTCTGTCTCTGTCTGTGACCCTGTTGCCCTGGAAAATGTGTTAGGTTTTTCCTGGGACTATAGCTGGCTACATACTAAGGCCATTTATTTGTGTGCACATTTTAAAACTGATGGGTAAATTACAGCAGTGAAAATCCAGAGCACAACTGGTTAACCTGTCACTATAACACTAAGCAGAATATTCTAAAGCTCTATGCTTCTCTCCTGCCTTTTCTGCTTGCTTTAAATCTGCTGTTACTATGCTATGTGTGTTGAGGTGTAACTCACTGTTTTAAGGTTACTTGGAGATTTCTTTTTCTTTTTTTTAAAACTGATTTCCTGTTTTATTTATTTTTTGTGTGTGTTTTGGCTCATTTAATAAGTTTACATTTATAATGGAAAATTTTACATTCTGAATAATTTTACTGTCTTCCTTTTTAAAATTATAAATGTAATACGTGCCCCTTGTATGCCATACAGTACACAGACATTTAAAGACAGAAAAGTAACCTGTGATTCCCACTTCACAGAAATATAATCATTAAAAAGTTTAGTGATAATCCTTGTAGACATTTTATATATCTGTATACTTAAAAGGTATTTTACTGTACACATTAATTAATCTTAATATACTTTCAAAATTTATATATTTTAGAAACCTTTATATCAACATTTTCTATAGTTGTACAGTATTTAATTGCATATTATTTTATGTCAGTAGTTCCTTATTTTTTTATATAATAATATTTATTGTGCCCATTATATATGTGCCATACATTGTGCTATGCATGGAAGTGGGGTAATACATAGACAGATACCTTGTATCCTCATATAACTTAAAGTCTAGTAAAGAGACTTTAGTCTAGAGAAGAGGTGACTCAGGTAAAATAATTTATGTTTTCCAATACATAAGAAATGGAATGATTAGACTTAAATAACAATGGTAGTAACAATGAAAACTGCAGTACTAGCTATCATTTATTGAACTCTTACTCTAGCCAGGCAAAATGTTAAACTTTTTGTATGTTCTTTTGTCTTTTTTTTTTTTTAATTAAATCAATATTTTTTATTATGGTTATGTGGGGTACAGTTAAGGGTTAGGTGTACAATTATGTTTCATTCAGATACCCTGTTGATAAGAGGTGTTTCCTCTTCCCCAGACAGATATTTGCTACTGTTAATCCCATCCCCCTCCCCCCATAGTTTCCCAGTACTGTCAGTCATTTTCTTATAGTATTACGTTGGATGTTCGAGGTCCATTATATGAGTGAGAACATGTGATACTCGGATCTTTGTTTCTGTGAGAGGTTACTCAGTACTATAGACTCTAGTTCTGTCCAGGTTGCTGCAAAATTCATGATTTTGTTCTTTTTTATGGCTGCGTAGTATTCCATCATGTATATGTACCACATTTTTTTAATCCAGTCCTCTTTTGACAGGCAGCATGGTTGTTTCCAGGTTCTTGCTATTGTGAACAATGCTGCGATGACATATGTGTGCAGTTATCTTTTTTATAGAGTGATTTGAGTTCTTCAGGGTATATTCCCGGTAGGGGGATTGCAGGGTCATATGGGAGGTTGATATTTAGAGCTTTTAAGGAATCGCCGCACTGGTTTCCACAGAGGTTGCACTAGTTTACACTCCCACCAACAGTGTAGAAGTGTTCCCTTTTCACCACACCCTCTCCAGCAGCTGTTATTTTTTGAGTTGTTGATAATTGCCATTCTGACTGGAGTTAGGTGGTATCTCAGTGTGGTTTTGATTTGCATCTCCCTGATGATTAGTGAGGTTGAACATTTCTTCATGTGTTTGTTGGCTGCTCAGATGTCCTCTTTTTTGAAGTGTCTGTTCATATCTTTTGCCCATTTGATAATGGGATTGTTTGTTTTTTTCTTTTCAGCACATTTTAGTTCCTTGTAGATCCAGGATGTTAAGCCTTTGTGAGACCTGGTGTTGGCAAATACATTTTCCCAGTCTGTAGGCTGTCTCCCTGCTCTCCTGATGGTTTCTTTGACCTTGCAGAAGCTTGTCAGTTTAATAAGGTCCCACTTGTCTATCTTCTCTCTTATGACCTGTGGGTTTCGGGTTTTGTTCAGGAATTGGATGCTAGTTCTGATTTCCATGAGGGTATTTCCTTCATTTTCTAAGGTTCTTATGGTTTGAGGTTTTACATTTAGGTCTCTGATCCATTTGAAGTTAACCTTTGTGCATGGGGATAGATAGGGGTCCTGTTTCAATCTTCTGCATGTGGTCAGCCAGTTTTCCCAGCACCATTTACTTAATAGGTTCTCCTCTACCCAGTGGTAGGTGGTGGAGGCCTTGTTGAAGATGAGTTGGTTGAGAAATTGAGGTTTTGCTTCTGGAATCTCAATTCTATTCCATTGATCTATGTGCCTGTTCCTATATCAATACCAAGCTGTTTTGATGATTGCAGCTTTATAGTAAAGTTTGAAGTCTGGTAATGTGATACCACCTGCTTTGTTTTTTTTGCTGAGGATTGTTCTGGCTATTCTTGGATGTTTGTGTTTCCATATGAATTCCTGTGTTGTCTTTTCTAGGTCTGAGAAGAATGTTGCTAGTAATTTGATGGGTATTGCATTGAATTTGTAGATTGCCTTAGGTAAAAAGGACATCTTCACAATGTTGATTCTTCCAATCCATGAGCATGGGATTTTTTCCACTTGTTTGTGTCATCTTTGATATCTTTGAGCAGTGTTTTGTAATTTTCATTGTAAAGGTCTTTCACGTCTCTGGTTAGAAAATGCCAAGGTATTTCAATTTTTTTGTGGCTATTGTGAATGGAATTGTGTTTTTTATTTGGGTTTCTGTTTGTTTATTATTAGTGTAGAGAAATGCGATTGTCTTTTGTACATTTATTTTGTATCCTGAGACTTTGCCAAAGGCCTTTATCAGTGTAAGGAGGTTTTTGACAGATTCTCTTGGGTTTTCAAAGTACACAATAATATCATCTGCAAAGAGAGATAACTTGACTTCCTCTTTTCCTCTTTGGATACCCCTGATTGCCTCCTCTTCTCTGATTGCTTGAGCCAGGACTTCCAATACTATGTTGAACAGGAGGGGTGAGAGTGGGCATCCTTGTCTTGTTCCAGTTTTCATGGAAATGGTTCTAATTTTTGTTCATTTAGGAGTATGTTGGCTGTGGGTTTCTTGTAGATGGCTTTTAGTATTTTGAGGTATTTTCCCCATATGTCTAGATGTTCAAGGGTTTTTATCAAGAAGGGGTGCTGGATTTTGTCAAAAGCTTTTTCTGCATCTAATGATATAATCATGTGGTTTTTGTTTTGACATCTGTTGATGTATTTAATTACATTTATGGTGTTATGAATGTTGAACCAGCCTTGCATCTTAAGAATGAAGCCTACTTGGTCATGATGGATGATTTTTGAGATGTATTGCTGAATTCGGTTTGCTAGGATCTTGTTGAAAATTTTAGCGTCTATGTTCATCAAAGATATTGGCCTGTAGTTCTCTTTCTTTGTTGGATCTTTACCTGTCTTGGGCATCAATGTGATGTTGGCTTCGTAAAATGATTTGGGGAGAGTTCCATCTTTCTCAATCGCCTGGAATACCTTCAGTAGGATTGGTATCAACTCCTCCTTAAATGTCTTGTAGAATTCTGCTGGAAAGCCATCTGGACCAGGGCTTTTTTTTTGTAGGAAGTTTTTTTATTACGTAGTCGATTTCCTTGATTGTTATTGGTTTATTTAGGGTCTCAATTTCTTCTTGTTCCAATCTAGGTAGGTTGTGTGATGTCAGAAAGTCCTCCATTTCCTTAAGGTTTTCAGGTTTGTTTCCATACAGGTGTATGTAGTAGTCTCTAATGATCTTTTGTATTTCTTCAGGGTCAGATGTGACTTCATCTTTTGTGTTTCTGATTGTGCTTATTTGATTTTTTTCTCGTCTTTTCTTGGTCAGTCTAGCTGGGGACTATCAATCTTGTTTATCCTTTTGAAGAACCAGCTTTTTGTTTTATTGATTTTTTTGTATTATATTTTTATCTTGTATGTCCTGGATTTGGGCTTTTATTTTGGTGATCTGGATTCTTCTGCTGAAATTAGGGTTTTTGTGGTCTTGCTTTTCCAGATTCTTTAGGTGGCTTGTATTCCTTCCATTTTCTTCATGTGTGTTTGTAGGGATATAAATTCCCCTCTTATTACAGCTTTCAAGGCGTCCCAGAGGTTTTGGTAAGATGTTTCTTCATTTTCATTTGTTTCCAGGTATCTTCTGAGCTCTGTTTTGATTTCATCATTGACTCAGGAGTTTTTTAGCATCATGCTGTTTAGTGTCCATGTCTTTGTGGGTTTGGGGGGAACCTTGTTGGTGTCAATGTTTATTTTTATTCCACTGTGGAATAAATGTTATTTTTATTCCGAGAAGGTGTATGGTAGAATTTCGGTCCTTTTTAAATTTGCTAATGCTTGATTTATGGCCAATTACGTGGTCCATCTTAGAATACATTCCATGTGGTGATAAGTAGAATGTATATTCTGTGGTCTTTGGATGGAGTGTTCTGTAGGTATCAATTAAGTCCATTTGGTCCAAAGTCACATTTAGGTTCCGGATCTCCTTGCTGATTTTTTGTCCTGATGATCTGTCTAGGGTTGTGAGTGGGGTTTTAAAGTCCCCAGTTATGATGGTGTTAGAGTCAATATCTTTCTTTAGTTTTCCTAGAAGTTGCTTTATGAAAGTTGGCACACCTATGTTGGGTGCATATATGTTTAGGATAGATATTTCTTGTTGATGGATTGAGCCTTTTATCATTATGTAGCAGCCTTCTGTATCTTTTTTGATTTTTAATAACTTGAAGGGTATTTTGTCTGAAATTAAGATCACTACCACTCCTTTCTTTTGTATTCTGTTCACCTGAAAGTTTGTTTCCCATCCTCTTACTTTGAGTCTGTGGGTGTCCTTTCTAGTGAGATGAGTCTCTTGAAGGCAATAGATTGTTACCTGATGATATTTTATCTATTTTGCCATTCTGTGTCTTTTCAGTGGTGCATTTAGTCCATTCACATTTAGGCTAATAATTGAAATGCAAGAGTTGATCCCTGTCATAAGGTTCTTACAAAGTTGTTCCTGTTTGTTTGTTGTCTTTCTTTGGGTTCTGGAGTTGACTCATGTGTATTTTTAGTCTTTTGCCTGTACTCTTGTGAATAATGTTGCTGTTCTTTTTTCTTTTTCTTCTGTGTTCAGTACTTTCTTAAGTCTTTCTTGTAGAGGTGGCCTGGTGGTAGCATAGGTTCTTAGGGATTGGATATCTGGAAAAGATTTCAATTCTTCCTCAGTAATGAAGCTTAGTTTCACTGGGTAGGTTATTCTTGGTTGAAATTGTTTATCCTAGAACTTTGAAGATAGGGCTCCAGGCTCTCCTAGCCTGAAGGGTTTCTGTGGATAAATATGCTGCTATTCTAATTGGTCTTCCTTGGTAGGTAGTCTGGCCTTTTTCTCTTGCTGCCTTTAGGATTTTTTCTTTCATAGCTACTTTGTTTAGGCGAATTATTATGTGTCTGGGAGTTGGTCTTCTCATTTGTTGTCTTGCAGGGGTTCTCTGAATCTCTTGTGTTTGAATTTTTCATCCTTGATAAGATGAGGGAAGTTTTCTTGAATGATTTCATGAAATGTTTGTTCCAGCGTG
This sequence comes from Carlito syrichta, assembly GCF_000164805.1. Classification (NCBI taxonomy): domain Eukaryota; kingdom Metazoa; phylum Chordata; class Mammalia; order Primates; family Tarsiidae; genus Carlito; species Carlito syrichta. The sequence continues at coordinate 15,304 of NW_007249046.1, forward strand.
GCTTCTGTTTCTCTTTCTGCCTCAGGAAGCCCAATTACTCTTAGGTTTGGTCTCTTGAAGTGATCATTCATCTCTTGCAGATTTTGTTCTGTCTTTTTGAGCTTCTTTTCTGTGCTTTTGACAGTTTGGGTTAGTTCTGTGTTTTGGTCTTCGAGCTCTGAGATTCTTTCTTCTGCTTGGCTGATTCTGCTTTCCATGCTTATTAGTCTGTTATTCATTTCCATCACATTATTCTTTACTGCTGTTATTTCTGACATCAGCTCCTTCCTATTTTCCTCTTGTTTCTCCTCAGTTTTTTTAATTCTCTCCATTAATGCCTTGATGTCTTCGTTTGTTGCATATGACCAGCCATTCTGGGGGCTCTTCAATGTTTGTGTTCCAGAATCTGTTTTCTCAGTGTCTGATCTCCCAGGGGTCTGTGTGAGACCTATAGTCTTCTTTTGTTTTTCTTCATTTGTGCGGTTTTTCCCCCTCCCTACTTTTTCCTTCCCTCCACGTCACCATCTTCTTTAATTCTGTTATTCAGGGGTAAAGGGATTGGTTTTACTTCTGTTTGTTCAATCTCCTATTTATGTATGCCCTCTTACTTTATTCAATTCTGGAGTTGCACTGTAGGTTGGGGGTGGTCCTTTTTGCCATTTTGAGATTTACTTAAGGGGGGAGCTGTGATTCAAAATCTATCTGCAGGTCCTGGTATTTGCTGACAGGTGTGTGGATAATCTGGAACCCACTTCCCACTGCCTTGGAATCTGTCCGTGCAGTGGGGCTGTAGGTTTACTCCCTGAAATAAAATATGGTTAGCAGAGGGAAGAGAATGGAGCAGACAGTGGGTTGAAGAGGGGGGTGGAGAGATAGAGGAGTAAGGGGGGAAACAAATGTGTGCCAACAAATGGAGAGAGAGACCTATACTGAAACAGATAAAAACAATAGACCACAGCTCCTGATGAACCAATTCCCATACAAAAAAAATAAAACATATAGTGATGCTAACATACAAGCTAACCAACCCCCTTATTGGTGTGCTGTTCCTCTATACAAAGATATGGTTTACAGGCAGAAGAAAAGAGAAGAAAAGGAAGAGGGGGGAAAAAGGAACAATACAGTAAGACTATAATTAAGTCATTAAACTAAGTGAATCAATGAAGCACACTCTGGGACTTTTTGTTTAAGTCCAATGTTCTTTCAGTTCTGATTTCTAGCTTTCTTTTCAAGCTGGTCAGTTAGTTTGCAGTTAGGGTCAGTTGCCCCTGGTCTGCTGTGCAGGACAGTTCAGATCACCCTCCGTTCACCACTCTGGCCTGTCTTTTTCAAGCTTGTTTCTCTGTTTCTGTGTTGTTACCTTGAATCGCCAGCAGGTGGTACTCTCTCAGCTGCTTGCCCCAGAGTGCGTGGGGCCGGACAGGAACCAACAGAGACTGGGGCTGGATGCCTGCCTCAGGGCATAGGTAGGGGACTCACATCTAGGTCGCGGGAGAGGTGGCAGCGATCCCAGCAGATCTTCCTTTAGGGGTTTCAAGGACTGAAGTTGTGGATTGCCTCTGGCCTGTGTGGTGCGGTGTGCTACCGGCGGTGGCTGCGGTGGCTGTGGCAGCGGCGGCTGCGGCAGTGATAGTGGCGGTGGCGTCTGCGCTGCAGTGGTTGTACAGTCCGCTGCGATGTCCCAGCGGTGAAAACCGCTGAGCTCCTTATGAAGAGCAGGCTGTGATTTTGGGGTCCGCAGCCCGGGGTGAGAGCCAGAGACCCACTGCAGTTCTCCTTTGCAGAGGGTTTCACAGACCAGGTTGCCCCGTCACCATCATGCCAGAAGTCCAGATTTTGTTTTTCTTATACAACTCAGCTGGTTCAAGATAAACTGTAAATATTAAAACCTCATTGGAAGATGAAAAAAAGAGAAAATAATTTTCAAAATCAACTGCCGTGGAAACTGCTTTATCTAAGTTTTGGTCCACAGCCAGTATTAGATTACCAGTCAGGACAAAGTTTAGCCATGTGAACAAGTTTCAGTCTTGTCAGAAATGTAATTTTGATCCAGCTATTTTTTTCAAAGTGGTGTTTGTATTGCTATTTCATGGTCAGAGTTCTGAGGTAAAAGCAATTAGATCTTTGTTTATTTGTATGTAGGTATATTTAGACATATCTATATATACATGTGTGTTATGTACTGTGTCTAGCATGCCACCACATTGGCTTATAAATAAATGAGTACTCATAAATTAGTCTGTCAGTGTACATTTTTTTTCTGGGTTTACTAATTAAAGTTTTATGTTTGTCTCTGCCAGACGTTTGGGGGTTCTTTTGGAAAACACAAAATCATATTGTGAATTTATTCCTAATTTATCCATTATCATAATTATGAACATAATCGATATTTTTAAAAGTAATTCTCAAGAGGAAGAAAAAGGCTCTCACCCTGTTGTGTGATATAAAGTACTGATGGAAAGGAAATATACAGTATCTGCCAGACATTTTAAGGTGTTGGGGTTTGGCACAAAGATTATAAAACTATAAACCTAGCCAAGGCCAGAATGATCTTTGTTTGTATGATTCTTTTTGACAAATAAAATGAACTTAAGATTGTTGGTTGAACGAAAATAGCTGAATTGTCTGAGTGATCAACAGAAATGTCCTTGTGAACACCTGATGGTCACAGGCTTTGGAAATGGTTAACCAGGAAGTAACTTAAAATGATGGTTAGCTTTGTCTAATATCTCAGTTTGCATAAGTAATCAAGTAAACTGCTAAAAATGAATTCAGTAACTATGAATGAGATTATGCTAATTGGTGAACTTTTTGTGTGATTTGAGATATTGGAATTGTTTTGGATGCTCATTAGATACTTGGGGCACTCTCCTTTGGGAAGAGGTTATGATTTGGAGAAACATGTTTTTAAGAGTTATGGAATAGTCTCATTGATAAAATACTAATGTTTGATACACAACTCAGGATTTCTTACCTCCTAGGTTTTCACTAGAATTTAAGGCAACAAAGAAATCTAAGGCAACAATGAAAACCTCCTAGGCTTTCACTAGAATTTAAGGCAACAAAGAATTCTAATTCTAATATAATATTATACATCAAATATGCCAAGGTGAAATGTAGAGTTTTATGAGAAAAAAATAATTTTATATAATTTAGAGAGAAGGGAATGGCAGGGCATGCAGAGAGATTGCCCCCTGTGAAAGCCAGCTTCCAACTTGGGCAAAGGGCATGCACCCCATATCCAGACTGGCAGCTGCACAGAGAGGCAGCCTGGTGGGGAAGTTTGGTGCGGGAATTGGGGAGGGGATTTATAAGCCATAGAGGTGAGTAGAGCCGCCTCTGCCCTGATGCCAGCTGCCCATCCAGGTCCTGGGAGCCCTTCTCTGACCTCAGTTTCCTCACCTGGCCCTGAAGACTCATAGGACCAGCTTGTCTCTGAATCAGACCAGATTCTCCCAGTAAACCCCTATTAGCCTGACTCATCTATGGATCTCTTGGTTTGTTTTTTATCTTAATTTTTGGTTTGAGTTTGTGAAGAACGTTTGCTGCAGAATGTCTATGGGGGGGAGGCAGGAAAGCCAAAAACTCACCTCTGGCTTCATGGTCTCTACTGGGTGCCCCTTTCCTCTTAGGCTTGTTAGGAACCTGTACCTGGCTACACATCCCTTTCCTAACAGAGCTGCAGAGTCCATCCCAGAGTTCAAACCCTCACCCTGTGTTCTCCTGTTGCCCCCAAATCCAAATCCATTTGGGAGGATTCTTGGGGTTGACCTTTATGCTGAAGCATCATTTCTGCTCAATCCCACCCAGGGCCTCCCCCAGTACATTGGGGATCTTTATGTGTAATAACCCTAATCTGTGAGCAGGGTCCACAGGAAGGGGCCGTGGTCCTCCCCAGCTGTGATAGCTATATGGGATAGTAGGGTCTGAGGGCTAGGAACAACAGGATGTCTAGGAATTATTATTGTGTTTGTCTTGACTGACCATTTATGGTTCCTATCTAAAGAATTTTATAAATCAGTAAAGGAGGTGTCTGTTGAGACAAGGGGGCAGAGAATATCAAAGATAGTTGCTTTGTAGATGAAGTGCTCTGTGTGTCAGGTTTCAGAGAGAAGAGAAACATGTCTTAGAAGGTTCTCCATGTCTGGGAGTTCCCAAGAGACACCTTTGCATGGCCATAAAATACTTTAAGTTCCTGTTTTATCCATTAAGTCAGGTTGGATGAGCAAACTTAGTATATATGGTAATAAAGCCCTGACTGGCGAGTCTTTATGGGGTATGACTCCCTAAGCCTCTTAGTGTAGAATTTGGATAAGAGAAAAAAAGGGTCAGAGTTTAGTCCTCACTATTGGGATAACTATTAGAGACAGACTCACTCTGTCACCCAGGTTGAAGTGTACTGATGTGATCATAGCCCACTGCACTCTCAAACCTTTGGTCCCAAGCAATCTTCCCAACTAGGCTTCCCAAAGTGCTGGAATTACAGGTGTGAGCCACTGCATCCTACCTATGATTTATTTAAATACATCTTGTGCCCTTTTAGCTTTTCCACTTCCTCTGGCACACCAGTGATGCACACATCTGCTCTTTTACTGCTATCCCATAAAGATCACACACTGCTTTTATTTCTTTTCACTCTTTGTTACCTCTTGCCTAACTATATTTTCAAATAACCTGTGCTCGAGTTTATATTTTCTTCTGCTTCTCCACCTTTGCTATTGATATAGCTTATTGCATTTTTCACTTCATTCATCATATTTTTCAACTTCAGCATTCCTGTTTTACTGAAAAGTTACTGCAGTCTACTAAATGTCTCTGGTAAATTATGGAATTATTTCTCTGTATTTTCCAGAGTTCAATTGTGCTTCTTTACAATAGCTGTTTGGGATTTTCGATTAGGCAGATCTCCATCTCTGTTTAGTCTCTGGTACTTTATTTTGTCTGTTGATGTCATGCTTTTCTGATTGCTCCTGATCTTGGTGTTTGTGTGCCGACTTCTGCACATTGAAAAAGTAGGTATTTATTACAACCTTTAAAATTTGGCTTTCCTTGAGAATTTCCTTCAATAGTGGGCCTGTCCAGAAGTTCTGAGCAGATGGCCAGTTGTGGCCCTTAAGCATGTGATCACTGCAGCTACGGCAAGGCTGGGGTATTGTTAGCCCAGCATTGTTGCAAATTTAATTTGCATTTCTATGATGACTAATGAGACTGAGCATTTTTTCATTTCTTTTGAGAATTGTCTGTTCATATCTTTTGCCCACTTTGTAATGGGGCTGTTTGTTTTTTTCTTTTCAGTACATTTGAACATTTGAGTTCCTTGTCTGCCTTGGGAAGGGGGGGCACGCCTCATCAACAAGGGCACCTGCATAATGAATATTTGTATACCTAACCCTGAATTGTACCCTACATCTTTAAAATAAAAAAATTTAAAAGCTAAAAAAAAAGAAATTTCAATTTTTGGTTTTACAAATGTTGATGGAAAATCAACTCTTAAATTGTAAAGTACAGAAAATAATGTCGATAGTAGGCTTAAGTTTTCAAGTCCCTCTTGCCAACTTTGGTACTTAGAGAACAGCCAGCCAAGGACTGGGGTTGTCTACAGGGCATTTCTTCCATGGAGACTATCCCAGAGAAAGTGGAGCAGAGGTCTGTGTGCACAAAGGTGGATGAATATTCACCTCCCAGAGACCAGCGGGCACAGGGTGCAGAGAGAGTGAGCCTTTCCTGTAGGTCCATTAAGGGGATGAGGTTTTTCTCTTGGGAGAGAGGCCTGGAGCTCCACTGAGCCCTCCTGCCTACAAGGGCCTCTGGAGGGTCCCAAGGGAGGCCAGTACTAGTGCTCTGTCCCTCAGCTGGCCCCTGAGGCCTGCCCTACCGGCCAGCTCCTCTTGTAAGGGAATCAGTACAGTAGACCCTATCCAGTCCTCCGAGAGGAAGGGGAACAAGGGGGTCAGGGCACACACCCAACCTGACATATCAAGGAACTGATAACTAGTTAATAGTAGTTAAGGCCAAATGGGGCTACTGGAATCACATCCCCAGAGGGCACTTGAGCAAGCAGTTGACTGGGGCTGTGTACTGGACAGGGGTGGCACAGCCCAAATGGGGTCTGGGCAGACATGGGCTTGTCCAGAGCAGGCGGAGAAGGTGGCATACAGCAGATATGCAGATTTGTCAGATGGCTGTGGGGGCTGGGCACAAGGCCTCTCTGAGGATGAAGCCCTCCCAGGTCTCAGATCAGCCCAGAGTCCCCAGCCTCCGGAAGCACTGCTGTACAGGAAGCCACAGTGTGGGCACTGCACAGTCAGCTGCTAAGAGGAGTGAGCAGCCAGTCACTGGGGCCCTTCATTGCCCATCTTCCTGATGAGAAAATTGGGCCGTCAAAGCCACAAGCCTAGTGGGGCAGGAGCCTGGACTGAGGCTTCACCCTTCTCCCTCACTGGCTCCCATAGGCCCCTGAGCTCTCAGGTATGCCTGAAAATGTGAGAAGGTGACTCCTCCTTTGTGGGCGTACACAAACTACAAGTTGTGATGGGTGAGGGGGACCCAGAAACCCCAGAGTCCTGGCAAGACAGCACCTGCTACGTGCTGGCTGGGGAGGCCAGACTGGGTCTTCCTGGGCACTGAGCTCACCACTCCCGGCCTAAAATCTGTCCCCACACTGCAAAGCTCCATAACCTCAGCGGCTCTGCCCCCAGCTCTGCACATCCTCCTCCTCACGGCCTAAGCGTGGACCCCCCAATCTAGAGTCCCCAGCCTCTGCTCTCCATCCCGAAGCCTTGTAGTCACCCAACTGCCAAGCCTATTTGTTCCTGGGGGCCTGGGGAAAGGCACCCCCTATCTGGGGGTAACTCAGGCAGCTTGGCCTGTTTTCCAAAACAGCAGCGAGGCCCAGCTTCTGGGTGGTAATTCTCCGAATCTCACTGGCCAAGTAAACAGGTTGCGTCCTTCTTCACCCCAGAACTGGCGCATGCAGTGGACCCCACTTGCAATGCCGTCCTGCCCTCTCCTAAGTGACACAGTCCTGCTCACATCACGGGTTTATCTCTCTGTTCCTTCTCCAGAAAAACTCATGACAGCTGATCCCGCATCAGGACCAGCCCTCTGAGGCCTTGAGCACTAAGAGAACCCTGTGTAAACAGTAGCCTGCGCTTGACCTTGCAGTTGCCCTGCACCCGCTGCCCTAGTGTTGCTTCCCTCCAGCCCCCTGTGCAGCCCAACCCTCCCCGGGAGGGGCATGGCCCCAAACTGGGCTAGCCAGAGCAGTCGCCATGTGGGGGCGGGACAACGCGCAGCCGGCTGGAGTTGACAGTTTCGATCCCAGGCAGAGCCTGGCCTGCTAGGGCCACATGGGCGGTGACTTGGCCAGAGGCCTCCCAGTCAGCCAGGCTCCAGCCTGGGCCTGGAAGGGCGGGGTGCCTGCTGGGCGAGGATTGGGTGTCCCTGTGGCGGGCAGACCAGGGCTTTCCGCTTTGGGAGGTTTGTGGCTGCTTCCTCGAGAGGGCTCTGCCGCAGAGGAAAGGGACAGCGGGTCCGTGGCGAGGGCGAGGCGGCCTTGAGCC
>NW_007249046.1:23200-38363 GCF_000164805.1 Carlito syrichta
GCAGTGCTTCTGACCCCGGGCGACCTGGTAGGAGGAGCGCGGGGCCTGGAGGAGGCCGCGGGGAGCCTGGACCCCAGGCACGGGCAGTTTCCCTGAGTGAGGGCAGCGCGGGCGCCCAGAACCCCAGCCTGGCAGCGGCGCGGGAAGACTTCAGGCGAGCAGCAGGGGTGGGGGGCCTGGGCATGGAAGGGGGTCTGGGCGGGGGCGGGCGCTCGGACTGGGGGGTCGGGCCAGCCGACATGGGTGACTTAGGAGCGAATGAGCTGGGCGCGGTGCTGCTCTGGCTGGAGGCGGGGGTAGGAAAGATGGGTGGAGGGGTCTGTCTGCACCTCCAGGGCTCTAGTTTGCCAGATGCCTGCCCAGGCCCTTGATGTCCTCCTCAACTTACGTTTCTCACATGTCCCGGGGAACTGGTTGGCAAGGCTGAAAACAGTGATCCGTGGCCCTTTAGGTCCTCAACCACTTGGGCGCTGCCCATCTTGGAGGGGCCCAGTGCCACTCAAGGGAACCTCGGAGGGGGAGGCTGAGTCAGGCCCAGCCAACACCTGCAGCTCTGCAGCGAGGCAGCTCTACAGGCTGGCTTCCTGCCCCCTCCAGGAGGCCATGTGTTCGTGACCCTCAGGGACAGGGCCTGGGGCTGCCGTGGAGCCTGTGCCACAAGGGCTCCGCAGTCCTGATGCCCCAGCTCGCGTGGAGGCTGTGAGAGGAGGTGGCTGAGGGCTGACACCCAAGTGCTCAGGCCCAGCTCTCCTCCCAAGCCTCAGGGTCTCCGTGGCAACCCGCCAGCCCCGGCTCACTCACATCCACCTGTTCCTCCATGGCAGCTTCCAGCATCTGCAGGTCAGTGAGGAATGTGCCCAGGAAGGGGACGACGGCCTGTGCCATCGAGGAGGTGGTGGTGGTGAGCTCCTGCCCTCAGGTGCCCCCACAGCCTGTCCCCTAAGGTCTCATCAATTTTAATGTCCTGGAACTCCTCCCCAGGTCTCCCACGTGGAGCAGCTGAGGACCCTCAGCTGCCACCTCCAGTTCTCCTCCTCCCTGCATTAGTGGCCTCCAAGGACAAAAAGCACCCCCTAAGTTTCCTGTGTGCTGGATTTAAAGAAGTCAGAATCCCTATGGTCCTGGGCCCCGCCCTTCCCCAAATCTACTGTAAGTCCAGCTGCTCCAGGCCCTTGCTCTGGTTTCTTCAATGGGGCATTTCAAATGCTGTTGTCACTGGAGGGAAGGCCTGGTGGTGGAGGCCTCTGGCAGGAAGGGAGGAACCCAGTTCTCTGACCCCTGGATCCTTTCCCCTCACAGGTCCCATGTACGCTCACCTTCTCCTGCTTCCTCTGCTCCTCTGGGCTCTCTGGGGGTTCTTTCCCGACTTGGAGGTCTCCACCTGCATGTCAGGGACAAGCATGGTGAGACAGTTCTCCCCTTGCCTAGTTTCACCCCAGTCCTCGGACCTCTGACCTTGGAGACCTGGCCTGAGTCAGCTTGTGCAATGCTCACCTCCTCCCGGGAGCTCTGGCCTTAGACACACTCCAGCTCCAACACTCCTTGGGGCGTCACCTTGGGCAGGCAGCCAGGCTCCCCGAGAGGCCCTCCTCTGGAAAGTGTGAGGGGAGCCACACCCACTTCACAGAACCTCTGAGACCTCAGTTTCAAGCACCATCCCTCTGAGGAAGAGCCAGGCACCTCCCCTCACCAGTTCCTTTCCTCTGGAACCTTAGCTGGACAATGTGAGGCCGGCATCACAGGCTCCTCCTCCCTCCATCTTCCAGATGAGGATCAGAGGTCCAAGAAGGCAGTGGCTTGCCCAGAGCCCAACAGGAGAGGCTGGCCTTCCCACTCCACGGGATTGGCCAGCCTTCTCAGCCCACAAGAGAGACTGGCTTCCTGCCCATACCTGGAGGCCCTGTGTGGGCTGTCTTCACTTTACATCAGGCACCATCAGTGGCCTGGGTCCCATCCTCTGGACGCTTGGGTGTTCATGATCCCAGCCAGGCCCAGCAACCTCAAGAGGGATGAGGAGGTTTGGGAGATGCTCTTGAGCCCCATCTACGTGCTCCAACCTCAGTGGAATCTCTACCCCACAAGCTGGGTTTGAAGCTGCAACAGTGCCCCCTCCCTAATGACCCACCCACAAAGTTCCCTGTCTCTTCCTCTATCAGAAGTGGGCTCCCCAGGTGAGAGGCCACTTTGGCCTGATAAGGCAAGGTCTTCCCAGGTCACTGGGTGGTGACCCTTTCTCACTGACCCAGAACATTCTGAGACATGTCCAGAAGGGACCCACTAGGAGAGGCCATGAGCCCCATATCCTCCCCAAGAGCCTTCTAGAACACGTCACTGCTAACTGGGCACCAGGGAGAGTGGGGAGTCCCAGAAAACACACACATCTGTCCTAAGTGCGCCCACTGGTTCCCAGATCCACGCAGCCCATCAATCCCCCGGCATATGAGCGTCCCCACCATCACCATCCTCGGGGCAGGCTGGGTGGCCCACCCCATGGAGTTGCAGGGTAGACAGAAGCAGTATCAGGGACCTGGCTTCCTGGGGAACTTCTGGACTTGCTCAGGGAATGGAGGGGGTCTACCCCCCACATCTGCCCCACAGTCTGCTGGAAGCTCCATTCCCACAGGATCGCCCACCTGGGAGCCAGGGCCTTGCTGATGCTGAGACTTCTCACACTGACTCAGCTGCCCAGCTGCCATCACCGTTTCCATGACCAGGACCCCCTGCCCAGGACAGACACATCTTTCTTCCAGTCACTCAAGATGTGTCCCATTTTTTCAGGGAAACTCATAATGCAAAAATACACACACACAGCCCAGGACCCTTCCAACCTCACCCCTCTCCTTGAAACGATTGCCCCCATCTCAGCCTCTATTTACCTTGATGAGCAGATCTCTGATCAGCACTTTTTCTTGCCTGCATAGATCTTTAAAGTTTTGGGAACTTTTTGTGAAGAGTGGGATAAAAGGAAGTAGAAATGTGGGAGTAAAGGGGAGGTTTGTACGTTGAAATTCCTTTCATTTGAGAACCCCCAAATACCACACTGGCAGGATACGAGTTTCCACTGGGGAGCCCTGAGTCTAAAGTCTCCTTGAGCCTTGGGAGGGGCAACTTATGCTGGTCACCTGGGCTCACCTCCATATCAACTGAACAGCTGTTTCTACATTTAAGTTTTCAGTCAGGCCAAGAGTTCCATGGTTGCATATAAATACTTCAAAATCTTCAGTTGTTCCCAGTCAACTGTTTCTGTTAGGAAAACAGTCCTGAGTTAGAAATTAAGCTGTAAGGTCCAGGCTTAGAGACCCAGCCTCAGTTTAGAGATTGACCCAGTCTGGAGCTCCACCAGCCCATCCCTGCCCCCAAGGTCTTGGGCTCCCTGCACCTCCCTGGGTCATTGAGGGACATGGGCAGACCCATGGGAGGTCCCTGTTGCACCCTGGTGCTCCTGTGGCCTGCCCACCTAGAAACTTCTCTTCATGTTTTCTTAGCCAATGGAGTGGTGAGCTCTCTAGGGCAGATGGATGGCATGGCCCGAGAAGTTCCTCAGGCTGAGACACTCCTGGGGGAGAGAGAATGGGCTTGAGGGTGAGAACTGGAGCCTGACTGCTCCAGTGTCAGCCCCTCTGCTGACATGTCCCGTCCTGGATGAGGTGAGGCCCAGGGAGCCACAGGAGGTCACACTAGGGATGAGTAAGCCACTCACGGCAGGAGGATGTGGGTTAAGCATAAGGAAGGAGCCCCGACTGGGCCCTGAGGGTCAAGGTCAGTGTGCTCCTGGCAGAGAGGTCCAAGGCACTGTGCAGGGCTCAATCCACAGATGACAATCCTGAGAGCTGAGAGAGCGGTTCCCCTGTCCCCAGAGAAGACCCCGGGCCTCCAGCCACTCACCCTCGCCACCTTGATCCATTGCTCGATTGTCCCGGCCCTATCCTGGGCCTTCATGCTGTGGTCCTCAAGGCAGGTGGTGATCACGCAGTTGGTCACATTGTTTAACTGTGTGATGGTGGCAGGACAGTTGGTGCCAGGTGCTCCTTGCCCTTCTTGTTCTGCTGACTTCAGATGGAGCCCAGGTGTTCAAAGGGTACCACCTTCCTGAACAGCTCCTGGGAGGAGGAGTGTTTCACTTGGATACCGCACACCTCTGTTAAGAGTTGCGGTTGTCCACAAGCCCAGGCAGGTTAGTGATCTGAGCTGAAGTTCAAAAAGCTTTGGAATTAGTTCTAGATTTGTGGGAGTCCCTGGGATAGATCCTTTGCTGACATAGGGCACCAAATGCATGCTGATCCAGAACCCAGCACAGTAGGAGAGAAGACTGTCCCAAACCCAAGTAACATAAGAGGACTGCTGCCCACTCATCCTGAGATAACTAACTTCTCTTCTTCCTCCCAGACTTCTGTCCTTTTTGTACAGATGCACATTCCCTGAGACAGCTGCAACTAGGGCTCTGTCTTGGTCTCTGCCATAGAACCCAGTACACATCCGGTGCTTCGTAAGTGCTGAGACTGGTGAGTCTCCTGGGTAGGTGGGCGGGCAACACATGGACCTGGCAGTGAGCCTCCTTTACCACCACATGGGCCAGGCCCTGCCCTGCTTTTTGTTTGTCCCATCTCATTTGATCAACACAGTCACACTGTGCATCTGGATGGCTTGTGTCCCACTCCTGGTGATCACATGTGGGCACCGAGGGTGTCTGAGAGAAGAACCTCATCCCGGTCACACAGGTGGTAAGATGTGGAGCTAGGATTGGACCCAGGCCACTGGACTCTCATCAGAGAATGGCTGATCTGGGACAACTGATGCCAGAGACCCAGTCCCCTGCAAAACCTCCCCCCACCCACACACACTCAGATTTGGGCTCCTTACTGTGTCCATAAAAGTCAACTTCTCTACCAGCAGCTTAGGGGGTTGGATGTCGTGATGCCAGACAGCTGCTCATTGGGTGGCTCTTTGCAGTCTCAGGGAGAGGAGAGGTGGCCTCTGGAGCTGGCTGTAGCTCCAGGGCTGTCACTGGTGGTGGCCTTTCCTCTGGGGCTGGAGTGTGCCCTGGTGCTGGCTCTAGATAAAATGTCAGACCCAGGGCAGCAGGGACTTCTGGCTCCAGCATTGGGGCTGGTTCGAGGGCCAGCACTGGAAATGTCTATATATCTTGGCACAGATCCGAAGCTAGAATAAAAGAAAGGATTGCCACCATCAGTCACTTTCCCTGGTCTTTCCAACACCAAAACCTCACCGATTTGTAGGGCAATCTAGCCCCACACACCACCCTGGAACTCTTCTGAACTGCAGGCCACCTCACCATCTGCCTATGAGAGGGTCAAGGTCTGGGGCTTCTGCAAGAAGATAAAAATCAAACAGCGCTGTTGATGGGGCCCCAAGCCCCAGCAAAGGAGAGGGGAGGCTGGGCTCAGAGCCAGCCCCAGAGAGAAACATCCCCTGCCCAGTCCCATCCCTGCTCTGCCTGTCCTCCTCCACCCACATCCACCCCTGTTCTAGCACCGGGGGCCCAGTCCTGGACTTGTGATGAGCATCTGCTCACAAACAAGCCTACAGTCTATGCCCTGTGTGCCCTGGGCAGGCTTCACAGGCTTCAGAAGCTTCAGCTGAGCGGGAGCAATGTGCAGAAGATAATGCAGACCCAGTCCAGATGAACTGTCCTGTACGTGGGTCACCTTAAGCTCGAGTGATGGAAAGTGCAGCAGCTGATAGAACAGTGGTGGGTCCAGGTGACAGAAATGGAAGAGATGGTGCTGGGGGTGGCGAGAAAGCAGCAGAATCAGAGGCCTGACCTTTCCTCCCACGCAGGCCTCTCAGAGTACCCTGGTGTGGTTCTGGCTCCTAGCCTGCCACTGCCCATCTGGAGGACAGCCCCGCCAACCCAGCTCTCTGTGCTCTCTGGAAGGGGCAGACCCCTGTGGGCCCAGCTTCCCACTGATTCTCTCAAAGGCCCAGGGCACTCAGGGCTTGGACTGTGGGCATGTTTGTGAGCAGGTGCTCATCCCAAGTCCAGGTCTGGGCCCCCTGGTGCTGGGATGGGGTGGGTGTGGGTGGAGGAGGACAGGCAGAGTGGGCATGGGACTGTGCAGGGGATGTTTCTTTCTGGGGCTGGCTCTGAGCCCAGCCTCCCCCCTCCTTTGTCAGGAGTTTGGGGCCCCATCAATAGCTCTATTTGGTCTTTTCTTCTTGCAGGAGAAGCCTCAGACCCCAGCCCTCTTGTGGGACTCACAAGATGTATGAGATCCAGGGTTTCATCAGTCTCTCCCCAGCCAAAGAACACATAATTTGTCCATTTTTGGGGGGAGATAGAGGCCCTCCCTCTGGACCAAAAGACCACCCATCTTTACTTGGTCCCGGGCTCTGTCATCCTGAGCAGAACCTGGAAGGATGCATCAATTCATACCTAGAGGAGGCCATGAAGTCATCATGGACACATTCTGCATTCTGTGTCTGTAACCTGCTTGTGAGGTCTACTGTGTGTGCCTGACTCCTCATGTAGAATTGAGGCCCAGAAATTGTCATCTGCTTTGTTCATTCAAGTAAGCCAAGTGTCTAGAAAAGTGCCTGCACAAAGTGTGTGATTTATATATGTGTGTTTAATGAATGAACTCCATGCAGACCCCTCTCAGATAACTGCACGGCCCAGAGCTCTTCTTCTGGTATTCAGGGAATCCTGTCCTGTCTGGGTAATGGACAGAGATCAGCTGGGAGGAATCCCAAACTTTCTTTACAAATGGAAAAACTGATTTTCATTATTTGTGCCTTTTCAACTTTGAGGAACTTGAGTCATTCGGCATGAGACAGGGAGCTTCTTCAGTGATGGAGGAGAGAAAACTAATAAATTTGAACAGCACATCCAGCAGCTTTTCCACAGAGCCAGGCACTAAGGATCCAGCTGTCATGTCTTAGTCCCCACAAAATCCCTCTGAGGTACATCTCACAGCCACGTTGCAGAAGAGCAAACTGGGTCTGCAGTGACATCTCCACAACACTGCTAGTAGGTGTCAGCCTTGCCACTGTCCCTTGGAGGGGACAGATGCTCACCTGCTGAGCAGCTGCTCCAGGACTATAGGGGGGGTGGCAAAGTCTAGGTAGGAGGCCAGGAAGGTAGTGAAGGAGAAGGTAGTTTCACTCTGGGACTCTGGAACCAGGGACTCCGCCTGCTACTCCCCTGTGCCTGGCTGTGGGATCCACATCTTATGGAGCTCCTCTAGATTTGGGATAGATTCACTTTTAGTCTAGGGAAACAAGGAGGGACTCACAGTCAGTGACAGAACCACGAACCTCCAGAGGATGCAGGTGTGTAGCTCAGACCAGGAAACCATTCAGAGTCATGTTCATTTGAAGACATGCTGTCCATGGTAGAAAACGCTTTGACTTTCAAGGTAAAATTCGATGTGGGGCCAGAGATTGATTAAACCATTCATAGGTTCAAGGCATCTTCATGGTATTTGATCACCTGTGAGGCAACAGCTCCTGCCTGTATTAATGTTCTCTATGAAGAACATCATCCCAGAGAGTCCCCCAAAATATTCTCATTGTAGAGACAAGAAAAAACAGGCCTTGGGATGTGAAATGGCTGCTAACCAGCCCGTGGGTTGCCAACAAGCGAGGACTGTATGAAAATCCCCCAAGCTCCCTAAGATTCGGCCTGCTCCTGACATGGAGAAGAAAGCCTCCTTTCCTGCCTATTTTGGAGACAGTGCACAGGGCTAAACACCCTTGGAAAACCCTTTTGACTTAAAGCAGCATAGCTGTTTTTCCTTGTCAAACATGAAAGGAAGTCTTCAGATATAGCTCCAGCAATCCCACACCCAGCAAAGGGGCTGATACTAGGAGACTCCAGGGTGGAATAAAGCCCATCACAGGGCCAAGGACCTGATGACTCAGGGCAGAGAGAATCCAACAGGTGTTCAACAGTCTAAAGAGTTGACTCACATGTATCAGTTAGAAAACTGGAAATGAAAGGAACAAACTAATTTTATTTGCCACATGGACACTAGATTGTTAAAAAAAACTAGAAGAAAGTTAACATTCAGGGAAGGATGGATGCAGAGAAGTAACTACATTCAGAGACTTCTGATGACAATGTCCCTGTCACAGCCCATTTAGAAAGTAACCTGATTGCAATTGTAAACATTTTACATGTGCATATCCATTCACCAAGGAATTTCTTTTTGGGGTCTGTCTTTTGCAGAGGTTCAGTACATGTTATGGGATGAATAGTTGATTAAGAAATGAAGAGGAAGCCGGGCTCAGTGGCTCAGCCTGTAATCCTGTGCCTTTGGGAGGCTGAGGTGAGTGGATTGCCTGAGCCTGCGGGTTCGAGACCTGCCTGGGCAGCAAGACCTCATCTCTACAATAAATCAATAAATCAGCCGGGCGTGGTAGCGCATGCCTGTAATTCCAGCTACTCGGAAGGCTGAGGCGGAAGGATCACCAGAGCCCAGCAGGTCGAGGCTGCGGTGGCCGGGAGCGGCCACTGCACTCCAGTCTGGGCAACAGAGTGAGACTCCAATTCAAAAAAAAAAAAAGAAAAGAAAAGAAATGAAGAGAAATTCAAATTAGCTCATGAAAATGGAGATATTCCATCTAATACAATGGAAATGCAAAGGATCATCCAAGATTATTAATACCTCTATGCAAACAAACTAAAAAGTATAGAGAAAATGAATATATTCCTGGAAACATACAACCCTCCACCCAACTTTGAATCAGGAATAAATAGAATCTCTGAACAGACCAAAAATGAGCAGTGAGATTGAAATAGTAATTAGAAGTCTCCCCAAAACAACAACAACAGGAAGTCCAGGACCCAACGGACTGGACTACACTTCTTAAAATATTGATATCATTGTGCCTGAAAAGTCAATATTTTCCTGGTGCTTTTTCTGGATCCAAAATGACAGTAGAATACAACTCTCCTGATTTAGCCGATGAATGTCGGTGGTGTACATCCTCTATCACTTATTTCTTCCTGGCACTGGAGATAGATATGTCCCTTTATGAGATTAGGCTTTAGATTAAAAAAATATATATACATAAACCATTTTATTAGCTATACAATTTTCCCTTTATACATGCATACGTTTAGATGAGATAATAGCAGTGTTCCATTTCAGCTATGACTTTTTCAGTTCCAGCCAAAAAACACTGTGAAAATATCTGCATTGAAGATATTAGTGAACACTCTTCCATCTTAATACATAATTTGAATTAATGTGGTCTTTGCCAACATTTTTGGTATCCGAGTGCTGAATTTTTCTAAGTTTTAGACTGAACTAATTGGGCAAAGTAATGATACCTGTGTACCAGTAAATAACATAGTAAAGCAACTGCAAAATTATTTAGAAAAATTTACAATCATCTCTGATGTTGAAAGTATATTTGTTACCCCTGAGTACAATAACTTTTCTATTGGAAACCTAAGTATTTTTAAAAGTGTGGAAACGTATCTCTATATTAAGTGAAGTCTGACAAAAAGGCTCATCATGTGATATTTTGATGCAATCTCATAGATGTCATGAAGTATAGAAATTTAGTATTTGGGCCAGGCACAGTGGCTCAAGCCTGTAATTCCAGCATTTTGGGAAGCTGAGGTGAGAGGATTGCCTGAGCCCACAGGTTCGAGACCAGCCTGAGTAACTTGGTGAGACCTCATTCTACAATAAATAAAAAAATTAGCCAGGTGTGGTAGCGCATGATTGTTGTTCTGGTTATTTGGAAGCCTGAGGCACAAGGATCACCTGAGACCTGCAGGTTGACACTGGTAGCCATGAGCGTGCTACTGCATTCCAGCCTGGGTGATGGAGTGAGACTCCCACTCAAAAAAAAGAGAAAGAATGTAGTGTTTGTTTCTTAAACATTGAGAATGGATGTAAGACACTCCCTCCTGAAATGCAGAAAGACTATATAAGGGACCTTTGTGATGGAAACAAAATGGGGTGAGAGTCAGGCTTTTGTTGAATAAATACAGCTAATAGGATAGGTGGTAAGTGGAATAAAGCCTCCCTCTATCCTGGAATGTCTACATTCTAAACCACAGAGCCTGTGAATATATTAGGCTACGTGACAATGGGAATTAAGTTTGCAGACAGGATGAAGATTGATAATAAACTGACTTTAAGATAGGGAGAATATTCTGGATCATTGCACTGAGCCCAATAAAATCACATGGGTCCCTAAATGTGGAAGAGGAATGAAGAAAAGAAAGTGACATGACAAAGTGATGAAAGAACAACTCACTTGGACTTTATTTTTCCAATGTTTGCTTTGGTGATTTGTTCTCCATCGCCTAAAATTGACTTCTGTTCACTTGTACAACCACCTATGAGTTATTTCTATGCCACCACTCTTCTGGGGGTGGAATTTTAAACAGAAAAGTGCAGAACATTCAGTCAGGGCTTGAAAGGCTACAACCAGCCACAACGAGAAACCTGCCCCCTCCAAGAGCTAAGCCTAGGCGTGGCCCCCACCTAAAATGGCACTCCCGCCTAAGAAGGTGTCTGGACAAACTAACATGGAGGCTCGGACAAA
This sequence comes from Carlito syrichta, assembly GCF_000164805.1. Lineage (NCBI taxonomy): Eukaryota > Metazoa > Chordata > Mammalia > Primates > Tarsiidae > Carlito > Carlito syrichta. The sequence continues at coordinate 33,728 of NW_007249046.1, forward strand.
GCTTTCTGGGTTCTTCTTCCACAACAAAGCCCACTGTTCCTGTGCCCATGAAAGCCCCTGCCAGTCCCAAAAATGCCTCACCTGCCAACCAGTAGGTAACTGACAGGTTGCTTTAAATTCCTATAAAACCTGCCACACCCCTGCCTCCACGTTGCAGCCTGATTCTCAGGTTCTGTAGCCACCACGCTCATCCCATTAAAATCTCTTGGCCTTAATGGGTGTTGAGTCTCACTGCATGCCATTGGTGCTTCTTTCATTGGTGCTGTGACTCGGATCTGGGATTCTTTTGCCCCAAGGCGGGACCCTGTCCCGCTGGTGGGACTCACCCCCTTAAAGCCTTCGCCCATTCTCCTGAATGCCGACACTACATTCACCACCGGCCTTCAGATTGGTAAGTGTCCCCACACTGAAAACCTAAAACCTTGCCTGGGACAACTGGGGAAACTAGCCGTTGATTGTCCGGCAGCTCCTTCAGCCCCAGGCAAGGGGGGCCACACCCCACCTAGGTCTTAACGACTGCAGTGGACCCCTATTGGTTTTCCCTTGGCCGCTAGAGATTTCAAGCCTTCCCTCCATCCGGTTTTGGGTAGCTTTCTTGTCAAAAATCCCGGTACCGGGTTGCCCTTAACACTCTCAATTCTCCAGGAGAATCCGGGTCTACAATAATGACCTGTGATGACAGGCTTTATTGTAACCCACCTGTTCCTCAGTGGTCGCTTGTCCAGGGGACGCCCTGACCAGCCCCCACTGCTAACATAGGAAACTCGTCATCTCTTCCGGCCGACTCCCCCCTCAAGTGCCTCTTAAATAATCTCTCTACAGTCTCCCTCACTCCCCATATTAAGCCTAAGCGTCTAATCTGCCTCAGTATCCAAAATTGGCCTACCTATCTCTTAGATAACCAAAGTAAGTGGCCCTCACATGGGTCCCTAAATCCTGACATTATTCGGGATCTCTATAACTTCTGTGAGCATTCAGAAAAATGGGCAGAGATTCCCTACACCCAATCTTTCTCCCTTCTCCAAGAACATCCCTGCCTCTGTCTCTCTTGTAAACCCTCTCACCTCCTCTTGGCTAAAACCCCCTCCTCCCCAGCCACCTCTCTCAACTCCGACTTTGACCCCGTGGATGAGCCCCCTCCATATTGACAACCCCCCCAACCTCAGCCACTCCAAGCCTCACCTACCCCCGCTGTTCCTAGCCTCTATCCACCCCTCCCCCTTATAATCCTCCCATAATCTGCTCTAAAACTAATCCTGCCACTCTCACACCTCTCTGTGAAGTGGCGGGCGCTGAAGGCATTGTCCGAGTACACGTCCCATTTTCCATCTCAAATCTAACCCAAATAGAGAAAAAACTGGGGTCTTACACAACTAGCCCAGCCACCTACACCAAGGAATTCCAATACCTTCTCCAGGCTTACAGCCTCACCTTTCATGACACTTACATGGTCCTCTCCAACACTCTTCTCCCTGAAGAATGCAGAAGGGTCCGGGAACAGGCAAGAATGTATGCAGATAAGGTCCACCAGAACTCCCCAACACATCCCCTTGGGGCAGTAGCAGTCCCAGACCAAGACCCTGGGTGGGATTATAATTCCCCGAATGGCCTCCGGGCCAGAGATCAATTTTCCACCTGTCTTCTTTCCGGGTTAAGGCAGCGCAAAAGGTTATTAACTTTGAAAAGCTGCAGGAAATAATCCAGGAAAAGAATGAAGACCCTTCCTCCTTCCTCAGTCGCCTCACAAAAGCCCTCCAACAGTTTACCAACTTAGACCCTGAATCCCTGGATGGACAACAACTCCTCATGACTTATTTTTTCTCTCAAAGTTACCCTGACATTAGGTCTAATTTAAAAAGGCTAGATCAAGGGCCCCTTACACCCCAAAATGAGGTTTTGGATACCACCTTTAAGGTGTACCACAACCAAGACAAAAAGGCTAAGCAACAAAAATACCGAATGCTAGCTCAGGCTCTCTGTGGGACAGACACCGGCCCCCGTAACAGTAAAGGAGGTGTCCAAACCAAACGTGACCCACCAGGGCCCTGTTTCAAGTGCAGCAAGGAGGGACATTGGGTGCGAGTCTCCCCTAACCCCAAACCTCCATCAAAACCTTGCCCCAAATGCAACCTTCTGGGACATTGGGTGGTGGACTTCCCCGGCCCCCAGAGAGGAGCAGGGTCAGCCCCCAACTCCACCCTGGACCTACTGGGCATGGTTGCCTTGGAATGATGGGGCCCTGGGTTCCCCCACCCGGCATGTATCTCAAATTCTCGGGCGTCTAGGGTCAAAATTACGGTTGATGGATGTCCTATCCTCTTCCTGCTAGACACTGGGGCCACTCTTTCTGTCCTGCAGGAGTTCTGGGGGCCAACCTCACCGTCTCGGTCCCCGGTAGCTGGGGTAGGGGGCCAAACCATTATCCCACACATAACCCCTATGCTAACATGCATATTCGCTAATATCCCATTTACCCACTCCTTCTTGGTCATGCCTCAATGCCCCGTACCCCTTATGGGAAGATACATCTTGGCTAAATTTCAGGCATCCATTACTTTTAACCCCAGTGCTGCCCTCGCTAGCCCATCCCCAACAACTTCCCTACTCCTCCTTTTAGCCTCCACCCCCACAACCCCCTCCTCACAACCCACCTCACTCCCTCCCCCACTCGCCTCGACGGTCAACTCACTGATTTGGGACATAAACACCCCTTCATTAGCCCAATACCCGCCTGTTCACATCTAGTTAAAAAACCCATCCACCCACCCTAGTCAGCCACAATACCCCTCCCCAGGGCCAGTCTGCTAGGTCTACAACCTGTCATAAAAACCCTGCTACAGAAGGGGTATTTGAGACCCACCAACTCGCCTTACAATACTCCCATTCTGGCCGTCATAAAACCTGACGGAATCTACCAGCTCATCCAAGACCTCTGACAAATAAACGCATTCTCCCCATCCACCCACTAGTCCCCAACCTGTATATTATCCTGTCCACCATTCCTCCAATGGCAACTTATTTTTCAGTCATAGACCTCAAAGACGCATTCTTCACCATTCCCTTGGCAGCTGACTCCCAAGACATTTTTGCCTTTACCTGGACCAACCCCGTTTCCAGCCACTCCCAACAACTCATATGGACAGTCCTCCCACAGTGATTTCGAGATAGTCCTCACCTCTTCGGTCAGGCACTGGCAGCAGACCTCACACTCCTATCACTCTCAAAATCCACTCTACTTCAATATGTAGATGATCTCCTCTTATGCAGCCCCTTTCTTACAGACTCTAATGACACAGCCCTACTCCTTAACTTTCTAGCAGAAAAGGGATACCGAGCCTCCCCCCAAAAGGCTCAATTGTCCAAAACACAGGTCACCTACCTTGGGTCACCATCTCACACCAACAAAAGGCCATAACAACCAACCATAAAGCCATTATTCAATCCCTCCAAACACCAAAGACAAAAAAGGAAATCCAGTCATTTTGGAGATTAGTGGGCTACTTCTGAGCCTGGATCCCCAATTTTGCCCTTCTCACCAAGCCACTCTACAACCTTGCTAAAGGCGACCCAAAGGAATGTTTACTCTCCCTCTCAGCCATTAAACAGCCTTTTACTGCTCTCCAACAGGCTCTCCTCCAGGCCCCTGCCCTATGACTACCCGATATCCTCTGGCCCTTCACCCTATAAGTACACGAAAATAAGGGTACAGCCTTAGGAGTCCTAGGTCAATTTAGCAGACAAACATTTGCCCCCGTAGCCTATCTTTCAAAACAACTCAACCACACAGTCCAGGGATGGGCCCCGTGCCTACGGGCTCTATCAGCTGCCCACTTACTGGTGTGCAAATCAAAAGAACACATTTGGAGCACCTATCACTGTAACTTCCCCCCATCATCTACATCACCTCCTAGGATATAAGGGCCTCAAAACACTCCCTCCCAGCTGGGTTCTTTCCTTTCTAGTCTTCTTTATCCAAGATCGTTCCATCTCCTTCCAAGCCTGCATGCCTCTCCACCCGGCCTCACTACTTCCTTCCTCTCCCATTGACACTCCAATCCATAACTGTGTTGAGGTTCTTGAATCCCTACTTCCCTGCCCCGTACATATTCAGGAAGGACCTTTATCTAAGCCCTCTTACATATGGCTCACAGATGGAAGTTCGTACATACAGGAGGGGTCCTGAGTAGCAGGATACACTGTCACCTCAGCCACTCATGTGATTGAAGCTAACCCTCTCCTGCCCCACACCACCAACCAGCAGGCAGAACTCACAGCGGTTATTTGAGCCTTCCGGCTGATGGCTGAACACTCTGTCACTTTACACTGACTCCAAGTATGTCTTCCACATCCTGGTTTCACACTCAGCTATCTGGCAGGAACAAGGACTACTAACCACCAAGGGATCAGCCATCATAAATGCTAAGCTTATTTCTGACCTCCTTCAAGTCTCCCTACTCCCAAAAGCCATTGGCATCTCCCACTGTAAAGCCCACCAGATCCATTCATCTTTTATCACCCAAGGAAACTCATGAGCCAACAGAGCAGCCCGCCATGCAGCCCTAAAATCTTTCCCTGTCATACTCGTCAATGCCTCCTCCTCATCAGCAAATGAGGCCCCACAACTCTCCAATATCAT
>NW_007249046.1:38723-39779 GCF_000164805.1 Carlito syrichta
CGGAGTCCCCTCCTCTCTCCAATCAGATAATGGACCTGAATTTACCTCACAAGTTGTCCAATCTCTAACAACAGCTCTTAACATCAAATGGCACTTTCATATTCCTTATCACCCACAATCATCAGGAAAGGTTGAACGGATGAACCGCACACTAAAAAATACTCTTACTAAACTCTCTCTCGAACTCCACAAAGACTGGGTGTCCCTCCTTCCCTTAGCCCTCTTCCGCATTCGCGTCCTCCCAAAGAAACCCAGTCAACTCTCACCTTTTGAGGTCCTATACAGATGGCCTGCCCTCTCTCCTGGTATCTCAACCTCTCCGCCTCCCACCCCTCTTCATGTAATCTACCCTCTCCTGTCCTTCATCCGATTCAACATCTGGCAGTATCAAGACCTCCTTCTGCCCACCCACATAGGCACACCAAGTTCACAGCCTCTCACCCCGGGACAATGGGTCTACCTCTCAGATGCAGAAGCCAAAGCTCGCTTACAACCCAAATGGACTGGACCCTTCCAAATAATTCTCTCCACTCCAATGGCAGCCAAGCTGCTCATAGACAAAGGACAGCTCACCCCCTGGACCTACATTTCCCGCCTCAAGCCGGCTAAAACATCTCTTCTCCTTCCCTCTACAGAAACGCCGACCCTTTCTTGTTCCACAGTACTGGGTCATCCTCTCAAACTTCGGATATCCCATGTCATTCGCTCTCCCTCTCTGCCCTCCATCCAGGAAAACTCCACATAACCAAATCTCCATATGATAGTCCTCAATCTGGTCATTCCTTTAATAATAATCATACCCTTTTTCTTACTACTCCTATTCGTCCTCCTTTCTCGTTGCTGCCCATAAACGCCCAACTTCCTTATCTCAATGGCTCAACTTTTCTTCCTTATCTCAATGGCTCAACTTTCACCCCTAATTCACACAAACATATTATCCCTAATCCACCTTACTTCCTCCTCCCTTCTGCACTCAAGGCAAGCCACCCCTCACTGTCTGGCCTCCATTACCGCTTCACCATCCGTGAACTCTATACTTTAAATGGCATTTCCCAG
>NW_007249047.1:0-9830 GCF_000164805.1 Carlito syrichta
CTTAACTAGGTGACTTAACTAGATAGCCAGAGGGCTAGACAACTTAATTATCTAGCTACCTAACTAACCAGCTGTCTAGCCAACTGACATCATTAGGTGACTTAACTAGCTAGTCAGCTGGCTAGCTGGCTGACCTAACGGCCTAGGTAAATAGCTAACCAGTTGGATAGCCAGCTGACTTAACTAGCTAGGTACCTATATTGCCAGCTGGCTTGCCTGCTAACTTATCTACTTAGTTATCTAGCTAACCAGCTGGCTATTGAGCTGACTTAACTAGGTCATTTAAATAACTAATTAACTAGCTAGCCAGCTTACCTAACTAGCTGACTTAATTAGCTAACTACGTACCCAGTAGGCAGACTTAACTAGTGGCTTTAACTAGCTAGCTCCCTAGCTGGCTATCATATAGCTAGCTGACTTAACTAGCTAGCTACCTGACATATCTAGCTGAATTAACTAGCTAGCTACCTACCTAGCCAGCTGACTTAACTAGCTGAAATAACTAGCATCCAAGCTGTCTACGCATCTGAAGTAACTAACTTTTTAATAGCTAGCCAGCTGGCTAGACAACTGACTTAACCAGTTGACTTAACTAGCTAGCCAGATGGTTAGCTAGCTGACTAAACTAGCTGACTTAACTAGTTTGCCATCTGGCTAGCCAGCTGACTTAATTGCCTAGCTACCTAGCTAGCCAACAGCCTTGTCAGCTGACTTAACTCGCTGACTTAACATAGTAGACAGCTGGCTAGCCAACAGACTTAACAAGCTATCTACCTAGCTAGACAACTGGATAGCCAGGTGATTAAACTAGGTGATATAGAAAGATAGCCTCAAGGCTAGCCAGATAACTAAACTAGCTACCTACCTACAAAACCTGCTGGCTTACAAGCTGAGTTAAATACCTAACTACCTAGCTAACATGCTGGCCAGCGAGCTGATTTAACTGCATGACTTAACTAGCTAGCCAGCTGGAAGGCCAGCTGATATAACTAGCTAGCTACCCTGATTTGAAGCTGACCAGCAGCTGACTGAACTAAATGACTTAACTAGCTAGCTACGTAGCTAGCCAGATGACTTAACTACCTGACTTAACTAGCTATCTACCTAGCTAGCCAACTGGCTGGCAAGCTGACATAACTAGCTGACTTATACTGCTAGCCAGCTAGCTGGCCAGCTGACTTAACTAGCTGAATTAAGTAGGTAGAGTGCTGGCTGGCCAGATTAATTAACTAGCTGACTTAACCAACTAGCTACCTGGTTAGCCAACCTTCTCAACTAGCTAGCTGCTTATCTAGCTAGCTGGGAATCCAGCTCAATTAACTACCTGACAACTTTTTAGCCAGATGGCTAGCCAGCTGACTTAAGTAGCTTGCTACCAAGCTAGCCAGCATGGTAGCCAGCTGAATTAACTAGTTGACTTAACCTGCTAGCCAACTGGCTAACCAGTTGACTCAACTAGCTGACTTAACTAGTTAGCCAGCTGGCTAGCCAGCTGACTTAACTAGCTTTCTATATAGCTAGCTAGCTGACTAGCCAGCTGACTTAACTTGCTGAGTTAATTACCTAGCCAGCTGGATAGCCAACTGGCTTAACTAGCTCACTACTTAGCTAGTCAACTGACTAGCCATCTGGCTTAACTAGCTGACATAAATAGCTGGCCTGATTGCTAGTCAGCTGAATTAACTTGCTTGCTATACAGCTAGCTAGTTGGCTAGTCAGCTCACTAAACTAGGTGACTTAACTACCTAGCCAGCTGTCAAGCTTGCTGAGTTAATTAGCAAGCTCCCTAACTAGCCAGCTGGATAGCCAACTGACTTAACTAGGCGACTTAACTAGCTAGCAATAAGTCTAGAGAGCTGACATAACTATCTAGCTACCTAGCTAGCCAGCTATCTAGCCAGCTGACTTAACTAGGTGACTTAACTAGCTAGCAAGCTGGTTAGCAGGCTGAAATAACTGCCTAGGTACCTAGCTTGCCAACTGTATAGCCAGCTGACTTAACTAGCTAACTACATAGCTACCTAGCTTTCTACTCAACTGACTTAACTAGGTTACTTAACTAACTAACTAACTGTCTAGTCAGCTGACTTAACTAGATAGCTACCCTTCTAAGCAGCTGGCTAGCCAGCTGACATAACTTGCTGATTTAACTAGCTAGCAAGCTAACTTAACTGGCTGACTAACCAGCTAGCTACCTAGCATGACAGCTGGCTTAACAAGCTGGCTTAACTAGCTAGCTACCTAGATAGCCATCTAGCTAGCCAGCTGACTTAACTAGCTGACTTAACGAGCTACCTAGCTGACATAACTAGCTGACTTATGTAACTAGCTTCCTAGCTAACAAGCTGACTAAACTAGCTAAAATAACTAGCTAGTCAGATGGCTAGCCATTTAACTTAACCAGCTTTTTTACTAGCTATCCAGCTGGATAGCCAACAGACAATGAGCTTACTTAACTAGCTAGGCAGCAGGTTGCCAGCTGTCTTAACTAGTTGACTTAAACAGCTAACTACCTAGCTACCCAGCTGGCTTAAGTAGCTGAAATAACTAGCTAGCCAAATGGCTAGCCATATGAATTAACTAGCTTTTTAACATTCTAACCAGCTGGATAGCCAATTGACTTAATGAGTTGACTTAACTAACTAGTCATCTGGTTTCCAGCTGACTTAACTAGCTGACTTAACCAGCTACTCAGCTGGCTAGCCAGCTGACTTCACTAGTTGGCTACTTACCTAGCCAACTGGTTAGCCAGCTGACTTAACTAGGTGACTTAAGCTAACAAGCTGGCTACCCAGTTACCATAACTAGCTAGCTACCTACCTAGCCAGCAGACTAGCCAGTAGAATTAACTAGGTGCATTGAACAGCTAGCCTACTGGCTAGCAAGCTGACATATCCAGCTAGCTACCCACAAGCCAACTGGCTAGACGGCTGACTACACTAACTGACTTAAGCTGCTAGCCAGTTGGCAAGCCATCTGACTTAACTCACTGACATCACTAGCTAGCCAAGTAGCTATCTAGCTGCCTTAACTATCTAGTTACCTACATTGCCAGTTGGCTAGCCAGTTCTATTTACTAGCTGAATTAACCATCTAACCAGCTAGCTAGCCAATTGACTTAACTTGTTCACTACCTGGCTAGCCAGCTGACTTAACTGGGTGACTTAACACGTTAGCCAGCTGGCTCATCAACTGATTTAACTAGCTGACAACACTAGTTATCCATGTGGCTAGCCAACTGAGTTAACTAGTTAGCTACATATGTATACTGCATGCTTGAGAGGTGACTTAACTATCTAGCTATCTAGCTATCCAGCTAGCTAGCGAGCTGACTTTACTAGGTGACCTAAATAGCTAGCCAGTTGGCTAGCCAACTGATTTAACTAGTTAGCTACCCAGTTAGCCAGCTGACTTAATTGCCTATCTACCTAGGTAGCTATCAGCCTAGCCAGCTGACATAACTAGCTGACTTACTGAAGAAGCCAGCTGGCTAGCCAGCAGACATAACTAGCTAGCTATCTAGCTAGTCAGCTGGATAGCAAGTTGACATAATTTTCTCATATAACTAGGCCCTGGATGGATAGCCAATTGACTTAACTAGCTACCTACCTACATACCCTGCTGTCTTGCCAGCTGACATAACTACCTACCTAGCTAACCTGCTGGCCAGTGAGCTGACTTAGCTACATGACTTAACTAGCTAGCCAACTGGCTAGCCAGCTGACTTAACCAGCTAGTGAACTAGTTAACTTACTCATTATCTAATGTGCTTGCTAGCTTTCTTAACTGTCAACTCGTTAGCTAAAAAGCTAAGCTAGCTGACTCAACCAACTTACTTAACTCTTTAGGTAATTAGCTAGCTATCTGACTCATCCAGCTGACATAACTCATTAGCTAACAAGCTAGCCAACTTACTCAACCATCTGACTCAACCCGTTTGCTAACTAGCTAGCTAGCTGCCTCATCCAGCTGACTTAACCCTTCGGTTAACTAGCTAAGTACCTGACTCAACCTGCTGACTTAACCCATTTGCTAACTAGCTAGCTAACTGTCTTAAACAGCTGACTAAATTAGAAAGCTGACTTAACTGGCTGACTTAGCCAGCTGACTTTACTACTTAGCTAGCTGACTTAACTGAAGCTAGTTAGACACTACTACCTGAATTATAGTAGCTAACTATCTAACTAGCTATATAACTAGCTGACTTAACTAATTAGCTAACTAGTTAGGTAGCAGACTTAAGTAGCTGACTTCAATAGCTAGCTAATTAGTGAGCTAGCTGATTTAGCTACAACATAGCTAGCTGGCTGTTCAGCTAACAGACTCAGCTGACTTAACTAGTTGGCTAACGATATAGCTAGCTGATTTAACGAGTTGTTAAATGAGTTAGCTAACTGTTTTAACTAGTTGTTAAACGAGTAAATAAACTGACTTAGCAAGTTGGTTTATGAGTTAACTAGGTGACATAATTTGTTTGCTGACTCGTCAGCTGACAAGTTAGATGCTTTAACACATTGGCTGACTACTAAGCCAACTTGTTAGGTGGCCTAACTCGTTTGCCGAATAGTAGGCCGATTAGTGTGCTGGGTTAACTGGTTGACTGATGATTTGGCCCACTAGTTAGCTCTGTTAACTAGTTGGCCTGCTGGTATGCTGAACTAACTAGTTGGCCGACTAGTTGGCAAGCTAGTTAGTTGCCCTAACTATTCGGCTGACTAGTTAGCTGAGTTAATTTTTCAGCTGACAAGTTTGGGCGATTAGTCGGCCGACTGGTTTCCTGATTCAACTAGTTGGCTGGCTAGTAGGCTGACCAGCTAGCTGACTTAACTTGTCAGCCTGCGAGTGAGCCAAGTAAGCTGAATTAACTAGCCGGCATTGAGTAAACCGACTTGTCAGCTGACTTAACTAGTAAACCGGCAAGGGACCTGACATGTCAGCTGACTTAACTAGTTGGCCAGGGAGTGAGCCGACTGGTCAGCTGACTTAGCTAGTCTGCCAGCATGTGAGCTCACTGGTCAGTTGAATTTAGGGGGCTGGCGAGTGAGCCAACAGCTCAGAAGACTTAACTAGTCAAACGGCAATTGAGCCAACTGGTGAGCCAACTTAAATTCTCGGCCGGGCAGTGAGCAGACAGGTGCGCTTCCTTAACTAGTTGACTGGTGACAAGCCGACCCATGATCTGAATTATCTTGCCGGCTTGCGTTTTATCCGATTAGTTAGCTGACTTGTTGTCCTGCAAGTGAGCTGACAAGTTAGTTGACTTGTTGGTTGGTGAGCAAGCCGACTAGTTTCCTGACTGGTTGGCAGGCAAGTGAGCTGAGTAGTTAGCTGACCTGATGGAAAGCAAGCGAGCCAACCAGTTAGCTGACCAGATAGCTGATTTGCTAGCCATCTAGTTAGCTAAGTAATGAGCTGATTTGCTAGCTGATTTGACTAGCTAGCTGACTAGATAGCTGGCCATCTAACTGACATAACTAGTTAGCAAACAAGCTAACTAATGCTCTAGCTCGCTGACTTAACTATCTAGCTATATGGCTACTGGCTAACTGACAACTATCAAGCTGACTAGCTAGCTGTCTAGCTAGATGACTTAACTAGCTAGCTGGCTAGCAACCTGACTTGCTAGCTGACTTAATTAGCTAGCTGGCTAGCTAGCTGACGTATCTAGATGACTAGTTTGTTGGCTGCCTAGCTGGCTAGCCAGCTGACTTAACTTGCTAGCTACCTCATTGGCTAGATGGCTAGCCAGCTCGCTTAATTAACTAGCTACATGGCTAGCTAGCTGGTGAGGCAGCCATCTAGCTAGGAAGCGGGCTGGCCACCTGGCTAGCAAGCCAGGATAAATAGCCAGCCGTCTGGCAGGAGAGTGAGACAGCCAGCTGGATTAACTAGCCAGCCACCCTGCTTTTCAGTTGGCTAGCCAGCCGGCTTAACCAGCTTGCAACCTACCTGACCAGCCTACTAACGAGCAGGTTTAACTTGAAAACCACCTAGCTAGGCAGCTGGGCTAACCAGCTGACTTCACTATCTGACTTAACTAGATAGCCATCCGTCTAGCCAGCTGCCTTAACTAGCTAGCCACCTAGCTAGCCAGCTGGCTAGCCAGATCACTCAAATCGCTGACAAAACTAGCTAGACATCCGGCTAGCAAGTTGCCTTAACTAGCTAGCCACTTAGCTAGCCAGCTGGCTAGCCAGATCATTTAAATTGCTGACTTAACTAGCTAGACATCCGGCTAACCAGCTGACGGAATTAGCTAACTACCTACCTAGCAAGGTGGCTAGCCAGCTGACTTAAATAGCTGATTAAACAACTAGCCATCTTGCTAGTCAGCTTATTTAATTAGCTTGCTACTTGATTGGCTACATGGCTAGCCAGCTCGCATAACTAGCTAGATACCTGGCTGGCTAGCTGGCTAGGCAGCCGTCTAGCTAGCTAACAGGCTGGCCAGCTGGCTACCCAGCCATCTGGCTGAACAGTGGGATAGAAAGCCAGCTTAACTAGCCAGCCACCCTGCTGGTCAGCTGGCTAGCCAGTCAACTTAGTTAGCTGGCCACCTACCTGACAAGCCAGCTTACAAGCTGTCTTAACTTGCCAGTCACCTAGCTAGACAGTTGGCTAGCCAGCTGACTTAAATAGCTGACTTAACTAGATAGTCATCCAGCTAGCCAGCTGGCTTAACAAGCTAGCCTCCTAGCTAGCCAGCCTGATAGCCAGCTCACCTAACTCGCTGACTTTACTAGCTAGCCAGCCAGCTAGCCAGGGTACTTAATTAGCTAGCTACCTACATAGCCAGGTGGCAAGCCAGCTGACTTAACTACCTGACTTAACCAGCTAACCAGCTGGCTAGCCAGGTGACTTAACTGACTAGATGCCTAGCTAGCCAGTTGACTTGCCACTTGAATTAAGTAGCTGACTTATCCAGCTAGCCAGTTGGCTAGCCAGCTGACTCAACTATCTGACATAACTAGTTAGACAGCTGGCTAACCCCCTGACTTAACTAGCTGACATCCTCAGCTAGCCAGGTGGCTAGGAAGCTAACTTAACTAGTTGGCTACTTACATATACCGCTGGCTTACCTGCTGAATTAATTACCTAGCTACCTAGCTAACCTGCTGGTTAGCGAGCGGACTTAACTAGGTGACTTAACATGCTAGCTAGCTGGCTAACCAGCTGACTTAACTAGCTAGCTATCTAGCTAGCCAGCCTGGAAGCCAGATGAATTTACTAGCTGACTTGAATAACTAGCCAGCTGGCTAGTCAGCTGAATTAACTAGCTTGGTGCCTAGCTATCCAGCTGTCTAGACAGATGACTTATCTAGCTGGCTTAACCAGCTAGCCAGCTGGCACAAATAGCAGACTTAACTTGTTAGTCAGCTGATTACTCAGCTAACTTAACTAGCTCTCTACCTAGCCAGCTAGCAGACTAGTCAGCAGACTTAAGTAGCTGACTTATTTAGCTAGGCAGCTGACTAGTCAACTGACTTAACAAGCTCGCTACATAGCTAGCCAGCTGGCTAGCCAGCTGAATCAAATAGCTGACTTAAATAGCTGGCCTTCTTTCCAGACAGCTTAATTAAATAGCTTGCTATATAGCTAGCCAGCTGGCTAGCCAGATGAATTAACTACGTGACTTAACTAGCTAGCCAGCTGAATAGCCAGCTGACTTAAGTAACAAGCTTCCTAGCTAGCCAGCTGGATATCCACCTGACTTAAATAGGTGGCTTAACTAGCTAGCCAGCTGGCTAGATGGCTGACTTAACTAAGTGACTTAAGGAGCTAGTCAGCTGGATAGGAGGCTGAACACATTGTCTAGCTACCTAGCTAGCCACCTGGATAGACAGCTGAGTTAACTAGCTAACTACCTACATAGCCTGCTGGCATGACAGGTGATTTAACTACCTAGCTACCCACCTAACCAGCTGGATAGTGATCTGGCAAGCCAGCTGACCTAGCACACAGATTTACGTAGCTAGCAAGCTGACTTAAATAGCTGACTTAATCAGCTAGCTACCTAGCTAGCCAGCTGGTTTAACTAACTGACATAACTAGCTGACTTATTCAGCTAGCTTCCTAGTTATCCAGCTGACTTAAATAGATGAAATAACTAGCTAGCCTGATGGATAGTCATCTGCATTAACTAGCTTTTTAACTAACTAAACAGCTGGATAGCCAATTGACTTAACATGCTGCCTTAACTAGCTAGCTAGCTGGTTTCCAGCTGACTTAACTAGCTGACTTAACCAACTAATCAGGAGGCTAGCCATCTGACTTAACTAGCTGGCTACCTATCTAGCAAGCTGCCTAGACAACTGACTTGCCTAGCTAATTAAGATAGCAAGCTGACTTACCAGCTCATTTAACTGGCTAGCTACCTACCTAGCCAGCAGTGAGCCAGCTGACTTAACTAGTTGACTTGAACATCCAACTGACTTAACTCGTTAATTAACTAACTAGCTAACCTACTCAACCAGCTGACTCAACCCATTTGCTATCTAGCTAGCTAGCTGATTCTACCAGCTGAATTAACCAGTTAGTAAACTAGCTGACTACCTGACTCAAACAGCTGACTTAAACCATTTGCTAACTAGCTAGCTAGCTGTCTTAACCAGCTGACTTAATTAGAAAGCTCACTTAACTAGCTGAATTAGGTAGGTGACAACTACCTAGGTAGCTGACTTAACTGGCCAACTTATCTAGTTAACTAGCTGACTTTACCTAAATTAAATAGTTTCTAACTATTCAACTAGCTGGATAGCTAGCTGACTTAACTAATTAGCTAACTAGTTAGTTAACAGACTTAAGTATCTGACTTAAATAGTTAGCTAACTAGTGAGCTAGCTGACTTAGCTAGCTGAATTAGCTAGCTAACTGCTTAGCTAGCTGACTTAGGTAGCTGAATTAACTAGCTGACTAAGAGATAGCTAGCCAACTTAACAAGTTGGTTAACGAGTTAACTAACTCTTGTAACTGGTTGATGAACGAGTTAGCTAGCTGACTTAACTTGTTTTTTAACGAGTTAGCTAGGTGAAATAACTTGTTGGCTTATGGGTTGGCCCACTAGTCAGCTCTGTGTACTAGTTGGATGGCAGGTATTCTGAAATAACTAGTCGGCCAATTAGAAGGCCGACTATTTACCTGGTCTAACTTGTCATCAACTAGTTAACTGAGCTAAATTGTAGGCTAAGTTAGCTGCCTAGGTGCCAGATGGTTTGGCTGACTTAACTAGTTGGCCGGCCGGGTGTCCGACCGGTTAGCTGACTTAACTAGTAGCCCAGCGAGTGAGATGAGAGCTGAGCTGACTTTACTAATAGTCGGCGAGTGACCCGACAGGTCAGCTTACTTAACTAGTCTGCTGGTGAGTGAACTGACTGGTCAGCTGACTTAACTAGTCGGCCAGTGAGTGAGCTGACTGCTCAGCTGACTTTAATCAGCTGGTGAGTAAGCCGACTGGTCAGAGGACTTAACTAGTAGGACAGCGAGTGAGCCAACCTATGAGCCAACTTAACTAGCCAGCCAGCGAGTTATGTGACAGGTGAGCTTCCTTAACTAGTCAGGTGGTGAACGAGCCAACTGGTGAGCAGACAACTGGTCGACTGGTGAGCAAGTCAACTAGCGAGCTAACCTGTTGTCCTGTGGGCGAGCCGACAAGTTAGTTCACCTGTTGGCTGGGTAGCGAACTGACTAGTTTGCTGACCAGTTGACAGGCGAGGGAGCAGACTAGTAAGCAGACATGATGGAAAGTGAGCGAGCCCACTAGTTAGATGACCAGCTAGCTGAGTTGATAGCCGACTAGTTAGCTAAATGACTAGCTGACTTGCTAGCTGACT